>NC_142315.1:1070000-1225000 GCF_054855325.1 Carica papaya | reverse complement strand
GACCATAATTACGAAATAATAATAAAAACATTAATATAATAAGTAATTTTATTTGAGATAATTAAAAAATATATATATTAGTTTTTGCTAATAAAGTAAAAAAAAAAATATATCAATGAAAATATATATATAAAAAGTTTAGTGGTAAAAATGATGGAAGAATTAAATTATAATTTTCTTGGACGATGGTTTTAATTATAATTATGTTTGAAAATTTTTATCACTTCAATATAATTGATCCAAAATTATAAAGTATAGTTTAAATCGGTTTGACACTTATAAGTAGAGGGTATGCAGAATCAAAATAGATTGAAAAAGAGCAGTTCAAACTGAATCAGTTAGGAGAGTCCAACTCGATTAAACAGGTTATGACGCTAAATTTAGTTAATCGATTCGATTTTAATTCACTAGTCCCGAATAACTAATTACTATTTATATATGTTTTATTCTTAAATTATAGTATATATAATAATAAATAAAGCTAAATTTCTAGTTTCGAAACTTAATTTTTTCATTATTCGGTCACTCTCTCAGACTCTCCCTTTAAGAATTATAGAGTTTCTTTTACTATAAACACGTGGACTTCTATTAAAAAAAATCAATTATGTATTTCATACTTTACTCTCTTTTTATTAACAGTAATTAAAAATTACACGACAGAATAATTAATTTTTATCTAATTTCGAGTGAAAAAGATGAATTCGTTGATAAAGTAATTGAGAAGTGCTCATATTATTGAAAAATCGAGAAGATTTTTATTATAACTATTGACAATACTAGTACAAATGATATTGCAATTTTTTTACTCGAAAAAAATATTTAAAAACACGAAAACTAGTATTCCAGAGAGTATGTATATTTGTCCGAGATGCATTGCTCGTATCATTAACTTCATTGTAGTTGATGGTATTAAAGAGATCGTGATCAACTTTTTTAGCCTTAAGAATAAGAGTGGAGCATATATATATATATATATATTTATAGTGTAATATGTAAAGATTTGTTGTATTTATATATTAGTTTTATTTTTTGATGGAGGTACAAAATCACATGCATGCCATACATTAACATGGGAACAATACAGTCTTAGCTTTTCTGATTTGAGTAAACCAAGAACCAAGTCATGTTAGGTAATCACTTAATATTGCCAAAACCAAAAAACCTAATACACATATATATATATATATAGAGTAAATCAAGAACCAAGTTAATATAGGTAATTAATTAATATTGCCAAAAACATACATATATATATATATATCAACAAACATATTATAATACATCTATTTTCTGATTTATATTAGAGATTTTAATTCTAACTTAATAAAAGATTAATATATACTATATTTTCCTAAATATATATATATGTATGTATGCTAGTGGACAGCATGGATCATTGCATGCAATATATCAAAATGCAATGAGTACATTCTTAGTCTTCCATATTTATTTTTATGTTTGATTTTGTTTATTTGGAATCTCGAGAATGCAATTTGTTTGTTCAATAAGAAAAACTTTATAATAATAATTAATGTATAGTACTATGAAAAGAACTTTATATATATATATATATAAATCTCAAAATTTTCTATAATAATATTTCTAAGTGGCAACCTTGTAATATTTACTACAAAACATAGTGTATATTAAAATACATATGAATCACATTAAATATTAAATTAATAATATATATTTTTTAAAAAACTTACTCTTAAATTAATTTATATATTTTTAATATAGAGATTATGTTATTTTTAAGTTAGCCTTCGAACTATTTATTTATTTTTTATTTTTCTCTTATTACGATTTTATTGAATAAAATAATACAAAATGACGGGACGTTAATTATTTTTTTATATTAAAAAATTATAATTAATAAATAAGAATTATGATGAATATATTTGTTAATAATTAAATTAATTAAAATAATAGAAATTTTTTAATTAATTTATTTTTACTTAAAACATGATGTAAAATAAGAGAGTGAAGTGCGAGTTAATTATTAATTATGTGTGTATTTCCGTATTTGTGTGTGCGCGTCGACGTGGACGCGAACCAAACAAAAGGCAACAACAAGATCTAGGCCGGTGCTCGGGTGGGCCATGTCACCCACCTGCTGCGATCATTACCGTCCAAACAAGCCTCTTAATTCGGGCCCCACTTCAAATTACCAAATTAAATTTTTTTTAAGCTGATCAAATGACACTGACGTGGCAAACTGTCATTCCTCTGATCAAAAACACCCCCACTTGTTCGCATCTTTTACTATTTTATTTTATTTTATTTTTTTTACATTCGAGTATTTATTTTATGTGATTACTTTAATTAAAAAAAATTTAATTACTATAAAATATTTTTATTTATTTTTTCATTATAATTTTACTAATAAATTTAATATTATATCAACTAAATCAAGTAAAATATATTAATTATTAAATTATATTTTTCTCCAAATTTATTTTATTTTTTGAAAAAGTATGAATAAATAAAGAGCAAAGAAATAAAGCCTTAAAGTGGGGCCCAGGGGAGGATGTTTTCCACGTAGGACAGCGGTGTAGTGGGACCCGATTAGAGCCGCATGATATGCCACGCATGATGTTGTCATCGATCTTGATCTGATCATGTCCGCATGTCAAAACCAATGGACCCCACCACCCTTTGTCCCATAATGCACCAAAGCACTCTCCTAATAGTACACGTCACCCTTCACTTCACTCTTCCCAATTCTCATTTTACACATCTAAACATAATAATTTTGAGAGGTAAAAATATGGCTTTTTTTTTTTTTTTTTCTATAAAAGGATTACATATTTATATTTGCAAATAATATTAATATTTTAAATTTTACAATAAAAATTAAAAAAAAAAACATTTACCAATATATATAATTAGCACGACGTAATATATATTTATTGCATTAAAAAAATTAATGATTAACTTAAAAGTCAGATACAAATTAATGAATTATTTAATTTAAATTAAAAAATTATATAATTCTTTAATAAAATTTGCTAATTGTGATGCCCATTTCTGTTCCATAAATTTTATTTAAAAATAAAAAATTTAAAAAAAAAAAAAAAGAAAGGAAAAAAGAGAAAAGGCATGATGGAAAGTTGGACGGCGAAGATGATGCGCCCATCAAGTGGGGCCCGTTTAGGATTTGAAGGCAATAACAATGAACGTGTAATGCTGAATATGGGACAACCTAGTCTCACAACTTTTCTGTTTGGTTATTAGCCATTGATCTTTCTCACAGGGTCCCACCACCAGAATCATACAGGCATTGATGAGAAGAGATGGACCCACTTTACTGTCTACTTTCACCGGGTCTGGCCCACCTACTAACATTTCTTTTTTTTTTTTTTTTATTTAAATGTTCATTAGATTCTTCTTTGGAATTAGGATTCAATTTATCGTTTTACCCAAAGTTACATGTACAAATATATTTGTCCTTCCTTTAATTTGGCACACACAACATATAAATATATATATATATATATACACAATATTTGATTTATTAGAATAAGAATATAGTTCACTAATAATAATAATAAGACTGTACAGACCCAGCTAAACATTTTCTTAACAACTAAACTCTTTTCAGTTCACATAATTAGAGAGGGACTAAACATAAAATTAGATGATTATTATTATTATTATTATGTTCTTGCCATGTAGTCTTAATTAAAAAAGAAAGATTTTAATAAGGTGGAAGGCCATGATTTTTGCCTTGAATCATTGGGAGGTTTGAAATTTCAATGTTTAGAAGTTACAAGTAATCTGATCCAGAGGTCTTAATAATACACAATTATGAATTGAGACGAGTCATCCCAATCTGTAATCACTCTTTCAATTGATTACTTGATTTTTCAAGAGAGGGAAACTGCAAAATCATAGCAGGTAAAGTTTACCTAGGCTCCACTAAAGGTTGAATTTTGATTAAATAAGTATATTATAGTTTGAATAAATAAATTAAATTATAACTAATTTATAGTTATCAAGAGAAGAAGATTGAATCATGGTATTTTGTAACATGAAAAAAATTTGCACCAAATTCCCAGAAGGCAATAATGGAAAAACTGGACTAAATCAGAAAGAAGCTGGTCTGAGGCTGGCCCAGAAGCAAATATAATATGGCAAAGTATGTAGCAAACAAATGATGGGGCGACAGATCCCTTCTTTCGGTTTCATCTTTCCAAATTTACCAAACTAAGCTGGTCCAGACCTAAAGGGCTGCTAATTAAATGGGTCCTATGGTAGCAAATATATTTATAAAAAGCTTGAAAGGCATGTATGGAGTTTCTATCACTATGGAGGGTCCGGGTTGAATGTAATAATGCCTAAAATTCCAACAATACTTTTCAGTCTTAATAATTCTCTAACTATTCGAGTGATTTTAAATAGCTGCAGGAACTAAGGAGTACCATGAATCTAGAACAAGAATATATTTATACGATGCTCTGATAAACAGAAGGTCAATAGAGAATCATGCAAGTTACATACAGCCTGGTCCCCTCTTTGTTTTGTGCCCCCAACGAGCTTTCTCTATTTCTGCTTTGTGACCAACCAGAATAATCATTTCCACATCGCTAGTAATATCATAATTCTGAATCACATCAACAAGTTTTTAGATGATTTGGTTTCATCCTGAAATTTCAAAAGTTAGAAACCTACAACAATAAAAGAGGAGCAATTTCCTGAAAGTTATTTGGACACGGCAGTGTCAAAAAGACTCCTCAACAAGTGCGATACGCTACGAGTTACTGGAAAAAGAAAACTACACTCGAGATTTTTCTAGCCACTTTGATTCAGTTTTTTACCACCTTGAAATTCTAAGGTTCCACCAAAGATGGATGGATGCACGAGTACCAGATTCAACAGCTCTCCTGTTCAGCTGACAAGTTTTCTTAACACTGCTTCAGCACGTTGCTCAAACTTTGGCAGGGCCCACTCATGCTGAACTATGTCGAGACTGTCCTTCTCAGCACCCAAGTTCTATTAAGCATGCGGAACCAAATAATTAGCAGTCAGAATTGAAGCAAAATAGCAAACTCACATACAACCCAATTCCACAAGTTTAGCAAGCTTCTAGCCTTTAATTTTTTTCTTTTCAGTTAGTTTAGATGATTTACATCATATTAAATGACAGAAAAACACCAAAAAGAAAACCACAACAGCAATAACAAAAACATCCAACATTGTTGTATTTTTTTATCAGTATTAATGTATGAAAAGTTTTCCCAATTCACATAAAAGTTCTTATGAATCATATACTATCCTTGATGGTTATTGACTCTGTTGGAGGGAAGATAATAATGATGGCATACAAAGCTCTGTCCCATTTAGCGGGGAACAAGGGAAACAACACAACGAGGTTGTATGAATGATACCAATCTTAGGAGAGTCTCAAACCTCAAATCAAGATAGATTCTACAATTACAGACAGGTTACCCACCTGTTCAGAATTTGCTAACATGTCAGCCCCACATTCACGATCTTGAAATTTGGTTCATCAAGACACAATATTATGGCTACCACATCAGAAGAATAACAACACATGCACGCATACACACATACACACACAGAGATGGAAAAGAGCGAAGCAGTGGTAGCAGCAGCAGCCAACTGGGGACATATAATAAGAAAGATTGAGTAGTTTACTATAGTCTGTAGTAGAGAGCAGTGCAGTTTTTTGTCTTTTTGGAGGATAAACATTTTGAGAAATATTAAAACTGACAAGGTCAAATACCAATCTGTAGGATTATAAGAACTGAAACAATACATTAGAACCAGCCACTGATGGTTAGTGTATCCAGCCAGTTAGTCACAACTCAATACCTTGGCATTTCCCTGAACACAGGACCTAAGAACCAATGGGTATCCTTGATTCCTGCATGACACAGCCAAATGAAAACCAATTCCTCCTAACTGATCTAATTATACAGTTCTCCTCAGAAGAGTGCTTGCAAAATTCTACCCAGAGAGTTTTACCTAAGCTCCAACATGTTAGCATCCCCCTCGTCACTTTACCAGCATTTTCTTAAAGTGCAAGCTCACAACTTCCTTCATAACAAAGGAAAATTATGAAGCAAAATCAATAGAGCACCCATCCTAAAACACCTCCATACAAATTGCTTAGTAATGGAGGCGAGAGCATGTTAAAAAAACAAGCTCATTGGGTTACATAATAGCATTAAATTTAACACATGGAACCAAGTGACAACATAAAGCATGCTGCTCTTTCGAACAGCTGACCTAAAAGATAATAGAGGCAAACCATTATAGGCTTTTGGATTTGTTCAACACAAGGAAGAAGGTTCCCAAAAAAGAACTGCGTTATCAATATCCTAAGAACAAATCTAATGTCAGGAACAAGTGGACTGAAAGATACTGATGCTGTTAATAAACCAACATTCAGTTTTCAACCAGCGTAAGATTCTCTTATTACATAAGATAATGCAGGAGTTGCCAGAGTGTTTTATCTTATGAGTGCATGTTACTTGCTCCTTGACAAAGCACATTTAGATTGCTTTTTTTTAAATAACGCACATTTAGATTCCTATCGATTAAAAAGAAAAAAAGAAAGAATATCCACATATTACATATACACACAAATGAAACAGGCAACAGAAACCTGAAGATGGGAATGCGTACAGACTATCAATATTCTGTAAAATGTAGTAACCAGAAGTACTTTCAAAATAAGGAAATGATCCTATATATGAGAGAGTGGATAATATGAAGATAAATGTTTATGTATACATGTGAGAATGGTACAAAAGTTAATTTTGTATGCCTCTTTCATACAGTAAATATGACACTTAATTTGCTTCCTTTATAAACACCAATTTGATATTCGTATGCTCCGCATCCACGAAATTTTTCATTAGGGATTCAACAAAAATACACACACACCAGGATCACTTTTCACAAATGAAAAATACTTGGTTAAGCCACTTATAATAAAGCACCTCTTAGATTAGTACCTTTGAAGGATCGAAGCCAAACCCACTCATTTGCATCATACGTTGTGTATCATCAGTAGCTGCGGTAAGAATATCATGTCAAAACATATGAAGAGCATTTTCTAAAACCCAGAGAAAGTAAAGCTCTAAATCATTCTTGTGCTGGTTCAAATTTGAGGTAAGAAAGAAGTTGTTAATGTATTCTTAGTTGGAACCGTCCACCAATGGATAGCCCAAAATTAGATGTTATGTGTCATCCACCACATGAAAGGAATAAGGATTCTCCATCTTGAGTATCACCATTTAGTGGGCTGTTGTACAAGTGAGGTAAACATGTGCAGAAAAGGAAAGATGACTAACAAGATTATGCTTCCTGCTTTATGGTTTTAAGTTTTAGATTTTTCCATAGACAGTTTCTTATGAAATAATTTCTGTTCATTTAATTGATAGAAACAGATAATACATTTGGGTTAACGGGTGATATTTGTGTGAAAGGGATGTAGAATCTCCTGACCACCATCTTTCGCACTGCCCCTTCTCCTCCCACCTTTGGCACACTGCTATTTGACTTTCTTGGGTCCTAATTGGGTGATGGCAGCCTCTTCTGCATATGTGATTTGGGCTCGGCAGGAAAGCATGGGTGATAAGAACAATAGGTATGACTAACTGTGGAATGGCTTAGAGGATTTCGGCAAAACTATCTTCCTCATTCACATTTTCTGGATTTTAGAGATGGAAATGGATCCGGATAACACAGTACCTGCCCCTCTGGATGAAGTAGGTAACAGGAAAAATGTATATAGATGAGGATTAAAGATTTATTTTGGAGGTGAAAGGCTAGGTATAGGGGAAACACCCGCCTGCCCAACCTCACTAAATACTTTTTTACTTTTTTTAGATTTTTAGTACATTAATAACATTATATTATTTTTATGTACTATTTTTAATGTAAAAAAGTTGTATTATGCTTCATGTTTAACATTTCTTGATATTTTTATCAACTACAAAATGTTATATTAAATTTGTTCAAAATTATTTTACAAATCAATTATCTCATTAGTAAAGTATAGATCAAATTAGGTGAGGCAGGTGATAGGATGGAGATTTCCTCCTGGAGGATGGGATGGAGAAACTTTTTCTACCTATCACTGAGGTGGGGTAAGGATAGAGGAGAGTTATTGAGACAGTGAGACAAGGGTCGAAGAGGGATCCCTGCTCAAAACCTGCCCCACTACCATCACTAGTGGGTTTGTTCCCTTGATCTAGAGGCTTATATTCCCACCTCTACATGATTTCAGCAGAGTAAGGAACAGAGGGTGTTTGTGAAGAGAGACAATATTCATTTATTCTATGCCTTTCACTTGAACGAAACACGAGAATTTTTAAGCAAATATGTCATTTGTATGATGTTCTTTGGGAAAAGTGGTGTTTTTGCTTCTCTTTGGGTTATGGACCCTCATTTCTTGGGGGTGGTATGTTCTTTATTTACATTATAAAGGGATTGGGGGTGCTATTCTGTTTTCATATATCTAGCTTTCATTGTTTGACTTAATTTCCTCTTTGTATTGGAGGATTGCATATACTAACATAGCTTGTAATTCTTCTCTCTCTTTCTCATAACATTTTCTTTTATAAAAAAAATTAAGAAAAAAGGAAAAAATCATACTAATCTAAATCCAGTAAATATCACTGTGCAAAATCAATCAGTCAAAAATACTAACCGTTTTCTTCTCCCAAAATAAGACTAAATAATCCCCGTAATCCAAACAAGTTCAGGAAATACCTAAAACCCGCAAAAGAGAAGTCAATCTTTCTATAAAAAATCAATCAAATAAATGAAATTAATCAGTCAACTAACTAAAGGAGATTCAAGGACGATTCAGAGGAAAAATTATTTGAAAAACAGAAAATAAATAGCTCAATGCTCAGATTGGATAAGTACCAAGAGCGACTGCTAACATAGCTAACATCAACTGTGCTCAAGTCAATTCCATTCTGCAACATTGACCTGAACCTTTGAGTCAATGGAAATGGTATTTTGGCTGGAAGTAACATGAAAAGGAAACATATTTCAGATAACTATGGTGTTATAACATCAGCAAAAACCATAAACAAAAACCTATAGCAATTAATTTATAAGAAGAAAAGCTGGCAGGAGAAGTACATTGCTGCATACAGAAACATAAGGCATTAGTACACGAAAAGGAAGAAAAAGATTGATTAATCATATGGCAATCTGCAGTACGTAATGCAAATAAAATAAATCGACTAGGATAAAATAAAGGTGAAATTACAACCTAGAGCAAAATTTCTTTTAAGAACAACATAGGATAAAATTTCAAAATTTGTATCTCAAGAGCAATAGGTAGAAAAAACGGAGGAATCTTGGACAGATAGTAAAGAAACAAACCTGCAACAAATCCAGAGAAGAAAAAGTTGACCCATGCAAAAGTAAGAGTCTGGAAAAACAGGAAAAAGATCGAAGCAAACAATCAGCTAACTGATTTGGCAATCACTTACGGCCCAAAACTATTAAACTGACTGCACCTGAGGTATAATCATTGAAAGGTTTTTCTTCATCATATCCATAGCCATGTTAGGATCAGAGAACATTTGTGCTTGGGCATTTTGAGCCTGGTTCTTTGGAACAAATAACAAACCATTTTCCTGCCATAACACAAAATATATTTGGTAGTATCAGCATACTAGTGAACATGCATTGCATAATGCAAGTACTATAGTAAAAGCTCCTTGATCAAAATCATCAAAAGAAAAGAAAAAAGACAAATAAGTAATAGGGAGAAAAAATGTAAATGCACCATCCAAAGGTGCTAGTTATGTGCTTTTTGAATTGATCCATAAATATGCAGCCATATTTCCTTTTAAATTACTACCATGCTGGCTGTTACAAACTTTTTTTTTTTCAATCTAACTATGCATCCTCACAAGAGGAAGAAAACTTTAGAAAATCAACCAACCACAACACTCACATACATAATCTGTTAGTAGGCTAGGTAAACTTTAATATCATTTAAACATCACTGGTTTATCACCTAAAAGTGATAAAGATGGTGCTTTCAAGGTTATTGAACAGCAAATTTATACTCAGAGATATTCCCCATCACACTTCAGACTCGGATAGGGAATGTGACAAAGAGCTGGGAGTCAAAGAACCTATCCATCAAACGAGGCCCAAATTCTACCACTTACAGTATAATTTCAAAGCAAACACACTTTCAAGACAGGTCAAAATCCTATTACCGAATCCTAATACAATGCAATTAACCCTTTCTTGAAAAAAGATATCCCCAGTGTAAATTGAGCTCGAGTAATCCAGCCAACTAATCTAAGCAAAGCACAGAAAATCTAACTATGTTCACCGGAAAAAAAAAATGCTCACTACATGATAAATCAGCTACTGATGTGATTAATACATTTAGATTATTCAGCACCAGTCAATAAACCAAACTGGCTTCAAAATCGAAGCAACTAACTTTCAATATCTCCATTAAATTAAGAACAAAGTAAAGGCATACCTCGTTGCTGAAGTACAACCTGCGAGCGCGGAACGACTTCGGAGGAATTAAATTAGCACCAGACCTCAAATTCCTCGCCCTAACTACAACCTGCCTGAAATTTTGGGAAAAAAAGGAACAAACAAAAATAACTTCACTGGAAACAATATATGAAGTATGTTCATGCGTGCGCACAACACGTATACCTACACACACACACACACAAAGGCACATATGCGGGAACAAGTATGTGCATATAGAGGGATGAGAAGTGACGGCATACCCTTCCTTGACGATCTTCGCATCGGGGGGCTGAGAAGAACGCATGAGCTTGGAGACGAAGTGCCGGAGGACTCCGATGAGTACCATCACCACCGACAACGGAATCAGTACCCAGTCCCTGATTGCCGTGTCTAGCACCAGATCCTCCGCCATTGCTGCTCTGTTCCGATACCTTTAAAAGATAACAACGATAACAGAGTGATTTGAAGTTCGACTCCTCCTCGATCGATCGAGGGATCGTTTACAAGGAAAAAAAAAAATTTGTTCAGGGGAAGATGGAGGGATGCATGTGTCTTTCGACTCAAAGCCTAGGGATCTTTATGTCATTGTAAATTGTTCGGCGACTAAAACGTCACCGTTTAGATGACCGCTTACTTGATATGGGCCGGCGGCAATTGGGTTTCCTTGTATCGCTTGTTCGACTCCTAGATACTTAACTTGCATAGCTATTCCTAATTCATCAATGAAAACATTGCTTCAACATTCTTTATACTTTAACTTCTACACCAGTCTTATATATATATATATATATATATATGTATGTATGTATATGTATTACTTTGTATTTGTAACAACCTTGAACTCCTATTTAGAAAGAAAACAAAAAATCAAGTTTAAAAAACCATGTAAAAATATGATTTCATCTTCTTCCCTCTCTACTAGCTTTCTTCCCCTTTCTCAACCCTTCAATACCAAACAAGATCACTACAATTCTCTTTTCAAAAACCATAATCAAACAACACCACCTTGCAATAATATCAAGCCTTTGATAATTCAAAGAAGCTACTCCTCTTCTAATCCAAACCATGAACATGGGTCGGCTTTGATGGCAATAAGTGATGACAATAAGAGCTCATCTGGGTCTCCAGAAGAAGAGCGTGGAGCATTAGAGACTGTGCTGAAGTTCTATATCGCGATTAAGAATCGAAATGTTTGCGAGCTCTCTGATATCATTGGAGATGAATGTCAATGCATCTGCAATTTCATCTCTTATTTGGAACCTTTACAGGGGAAAAAGGTAAGTAAATATATATGTATGGTTTCAATTTGTGGGAGATGATAGTATAGTTGATGGGAAGATTTAGTTTGGATACATAGATTAAATTTGAGCTTTTGTTACTGGGTTTTTGCAGCAAGTGGTAGAATTCTTCAAATGGTTGGTCAAATACATGGGAGATAATGTAGAGCTTGTGGTTAAACCAACGTTGCATGATGGAATGAATGTTGGGGTTACTTGGAAGCTAGGTTTTTTTTACATTGTCTCTTCTTATTCTTCCTTGGAAAAACCATGTTTAATTTTTTGTTTGCACAATTAATTTGACAAAATATATGTAATTTACAGAATGGAATAAGACACATGTGCTTCTGGGTTCTGGCTTCAGTTTTCATGTTTGCCAAATCTACAAGGGAAAAGTCATCATAAGGTGAGTGTTTGAAATTTTGATGTGCCAATGAGAGATTTTTAGTTTTGACTTGCAAAACTTTATGATTATGTTAAATACAACCTACATAAACACGAAATTGTAAGCTTGAATTAGATCATGTATTCTTCTAAATATAAGATAAAATTATAAACCCGAGTTGAATTATACATTCTCGTATACAAAGGTGCATTATTCCAAATATAGAATAAAATTATAAAAGTTCGAATTAAACTATGGATTCTCATATCCAAAGACTAATTTTCATATGTTATCTAATGAATTAAAAGTATCTATTTTAAGCCTAAGAAAAAAGGGAAGATAAAGATTTGATCATTTGTTGGGCTAAACATATCATATTATGCAGGAATGTGGAGATGTTCATTGACCCAATCCTCCATCTTGAGCCCTTGAGATTGGTAAGTGCATATACATACATGTGCATGTGTGTACATATATTGAAACAGTAATATCTTGGCTTAAATGAGAATTTACAGTTATAATCATGGGTTATATTCTTATAATGAGCTACTTAATTTTACAACAGGAGCTGATAGCTTCTGCCATGAAGATAATTGACAAGTTAAGCTCTTATGCAACAATACTGAATAGCAGGAAAAGAGCTGCATGCGTATTGTTGCTCAGCCTACTTTTCATGGTAGCCATTCTCACAAGAAGACCTTCATGGATATTCCTCACTCTATTCTTCTTGTCTGCCATTCTCTTCTTCTCCAAACCAGATAATGGAAGACCCATTTTCTAAGTTCTTTTTTCTTCTTAAATTAATTAAAGAAATTATTATTTATCCTTAAATTCATCAAAGAACAAGTCAAACTTATATCTAAAAGAACCTTTCAAGTATCAAATTCTCAAGAGTTCCAACACCACAATTGGCTTTCATGATCTCATCCATGTTCAATACTTGAATCTCTGTAAAACTTGCAACGGCAGCTTGGAAATTTAAGGGGGGGGAAAATTCATACTTCGTTCTAACCTATCAAGTGAATAGTATACAATACTAGATTGCCAATAAAATGACAAGAAAAGCAGCTTGAAGTTAACAAGATATACAAGTTTGTTCCCCAAGTAAAATGATATGTATCATTGCATAACAGAGTTCTAACTTTTGAGGTTAGCATCAGATGCGATACCGACAATAAGATCCAACAGAAAGCCTAATGGAGTGATGGCATAAATACAAACATCCTTGCCATTCACCCATATTACATGTTCATTCTAGACATAGATTCCCAGGGGTGTAAACATCATATCATCATCTACCATGTCAATGCACATAATTAACAAAAAAGAAAAAAAGCCTACAAAATAAGCAAGAAAGAAAAAACAAAAGGTTCTAAAAAAGGCTTCTTTCCTATCAGTTCTACCATCAGAATGACAAGATGGCAAATTCCATGCACCTACAGGAAATAAGATAGAAGCTCATAGAGGTTAGGCTGATGTTAGGGTTAAAATTTTCACATGGGAGCATGCAGACATCAAAGTGTATGACGTTCTTTCAAAAAAATAACTTGAAGAAGATGGTAGGAGAAAATTAAAAAAACTTACACTGACTAGTCAGACCATCAAGCATCATGACCGCTTGAATAAGTGACGGCGCAGCATCTCCGTTATCCCCACTGCAGAAATGCTTTCACACTGGAGGAGCTCACGGAGCTTTGCGTCACATAGAATCACCATTGCATTCATTGGGTCCTAAAATTATATAAGCAAACCACTAATAGTTTAAATGCCATGAATTCCTTTCCAGATATGAACTTTTGGGTACAAGTCCACCCAAGATATTAACGGAAAGCAACTTTTGATACTCATTACCATGAATTGTGCTAGAAAACAAAAAGAATTTCAACAGGAAGTCACAGAAGCCGACACTGGAATATGCAAAAAGACTTCACTCTATTTAAAAGAAAAGATCATGCAGGAGAAATCCACACCAAAACAATTTTTAGAGAAATCATTTATATTTGAAAAAGTAACAGAATAATTGAGTTATAGCCACAAATCAAGGGAAAATTCATATGATAGGATATGGCACTTAAACATGTGCACAAAGTCCCCACCTCCAAATGGTTGACTTTCACATATTCCCAAACACGTCTTAGAACTTCTGTGTCAACCATCTCTCTTTCCCCTGTACCCAAAAACTTTGCGAGAGGTTCAGATATCACTACAGTAGAAGAAACAGGTTCTCTAGTCTCAGTTGTGGGCTCAGCAGCCACCTTCATCCGTTTAGCTTGAGCTGACTCCTCTGCAAATATTCATGGAAAAAAAATCTCAATACTCTTCATAAAGGAAGAAAACTGTGTCACAGATAACGCCAAATTGCATACTTGATGGTTCAAGTGGGATGATATGTTTTGCTAGTAGTTTATTCATCTTGAACATGTCAGTGCAGTCAGTCTCAAATACCACTCGCAGGGCATCATCACAGATAATCTTTCTCTTGTTACTCGGATCCTGAAGGTTGTTTTTCCTTATATATGCCCACAGCTGTTTCACAATCTGAACCAGGCAAAACAAAGCTTTTAGAATGCGACAAAATTATTCATTTAGAAACACACAATATGTCACAAAAATCTTCGTGAAAATTAACCTCAGTCCTTGGCAAGGCTGGCTCCCCAACAATGGCCTGAAGTTGAGGTGAAACTCCACAAACTTTGTTTAGACCCCCAGGGCCACCTCTTCTTTTGGTTCCAACAGGAGCACTGCAATAGAAGTTTCGGATAAACATGTTATCTCACCCCCACAACATAAATTGCCTTTATATCAGGCAGTTCCAAAAGAGTAGATAGCAGATATAAGAGTAAGGAAAAAATCATCCAGTGAATAGGGCTAGACAGACTATTAAGTCACCAACAATAAATGCCAATCTGCACATTAATCCTCGGCTGAAATTCACCCAAAATAGAATTCAAACTGCCAAGAAATATTAAAATGCAAAATTGCAAGTCTAGATAACATTTTCAACCGTGAGTACCATCAGTTTACAATATAGTTGACTGGTCATTCACCGGTACAGGAGAAAAAGAGAAATATAAACGTGCCCAGAAAAAAAGTGAAAGTGAAAAAGCAAAAAACTTCTTTTCTTCAACCTTTCACGTCTGACCATGGCTAAGTGCCCAAGTCAAAATGTCTCAAAAAGCTTGATTGGTACCACAACCATATGGAGCCTCAGTTTTATTCTACTTCCTTTCCTTTGAATGAATATAGCACCAAAAACTGTTCATAACTGTATAGTCTAAGCTGTTTTCCAGTAAGCGCACGAAAGTTTGAGTTTTATTCTACAAATGGGTAATTCCCACTAGTGTGAGGAAATGCAAAAGATAAAAACTTCCCCAAAAGGAATGCTTGAATAATCTATAAGCACAGGTTCTTTCTCAAGAAATGGATAGAAAAATGAGGTAAAAACTAATTATTTTCAAAAACGTTTCATGTTTCCGACTGCAGTAAACTAGAGGAAAGCAACCGTTCTTACATGTGGAAAAATGGAAATTGTTCATAACTAAGACCTGCAGGTTATCCATAAATGATAATACTTCTCCAAAGCAAGCCCTAACCTGGACCATTTTGGATAAGTAAAACAGCTTCCTTTCACATGTAATTTCCCCCAGAAAAACCATCAGTACCATTTTATTGTAGCAAACACAGTCCTTCAGAAACCCTAACTTGGAACACATGAGGAAGAATAAAAACCCTAACCCCACCAAATCAACATAACTAAAACCCTAGGCAAATAACCACTTTTTTCCTTCGGAAGACCCAAACCATTTCCAGCACCAAAAAAGAAGGGCAAAACCAAAACGTATAAACTTTCAGATAACGAAAAAGAGAGAACCTTTCTTTGGGCACTTCACGAGAAACAGCGGCCACGGCGCCTTGAGGAAAAAGGGTCTCTTGCTTCGCTACCGGAGCTTGCTGGGGGAGCTGTTGCTGAACCGGCTGAGCCTGGGGCTGTGGAGGAGGATGCGTCGCCGGCTGGGTCTGCGGCTGCCGGAAGTTGAGGTCCTGCGGATGATGGTAGGGTTGGTGGAGAGTGAAATGGGGAGGGAATTGGTGAGGCTGAGGAGGGAATTGGGGGTGGTGATGGAGGGCAAAATGGTCCTTTGGCGAGACATGGAGCTGGGACTGGGTTTGGGTCTGGGTCTGGGTCTGGTTCTGGGTCTGGGTCTGTGGTTGCTGTTGCTGGGGCTGGGGCTGGGGCTGGGGCTGGGGCTGAGGCTGAGGCTGGGGCTGGGGCTGGGGGTGGCTCGTCGGGTGAGCACGGAGGAGGAGGTTGATCTGGTCTCGGATGAAATCCGTCTTGTGAGAAAGGTCTAACCCTAATTTGACTTCCAACTGCTGCACGACGCCGTTTAAGGACGTGACAGCGTTCGGGTCGGATTGTCGGAGCAGGATCTCTACTCCTTTCGCTATTTCCTGGTCCGACACCATTGTTGTTGCCTCAAACCTTCATATACCCTTAACCGAAAAAACGGACACCTTCCCAAAAAAAAAAAAAAACGTTTCTCTCTTTCTTTCTCTCTCTCTCTCTCCTCTCTCTCTCTCTCTCTCTCTCTCTCTCTCACTTCCTGCTCTCTCTGTCTCTTTCTCTCTCTCCCTCTCTCTCTATCTCTCTCTTTATAAACAATTAAATGACGAAAATGTCCCCTCTGTTTATTTAATTTAAAATCGTATTAAAAGTCCGTAATACCCCTGAAGTAACCGCCTCTAGAGTAGGGGTAATTTCGTATTTCCATACAGTATCCCCCTCTTTTCATTTTCATCCCCGCCTTTAACTTCTAAATTACAATAATACCCTTACGAGTGCAGCAGAGAAGCGAGGGTAATTGCGTAATTTCCTAAAGTCTCGCAGGTGTCCATCTGTTTTCCCTTCTTTTAATTTTTTAAAAAATAAAGATAGAGACGGATGAACTGAAGAATAATAACGATTTCCCAAAAAAACTTTAAATAAATAAAATTACACAAGTGGTTTTATGATTTTACTATTTTACCCGACCACGCTTGGGCACTTTGCTCCGGTGAGTGGTTGGATTCGGAGACAAGTGGAGGGGCAAATTAGTCTTTTTAGTCCCGTTGGGATGGATAAGAATTTTAGCGGGGGGGTGGGTAAACAAACTGTTGAATCAAGGACGTTGTTGTTGAAAAAAAAAGTCCACGAATCTAACGGCTGAGAATCGCGAATCATCCTATAATTTTAATATATTTGATTTTATTATAATTTAGTTTTTATTAAATTTTTATAATAATTTAATACTTCAAAATTAAAAAATTTTAATTTAAAAAAAATAATATAGTAATTAAAGTATATGGTTGTAAATGTAAAAAAAAAAAATTAAATTGTAATATAAATAAATTTGGGAGGAGAAATTTGTAATTTAGCTTAAAATATCTCACATAATATCTACATTTCGGATATCATATCATATTCAAATTAAAAGCAAAATAGTATCTCTTCCAATGTTTATCATTATAATAATTATAATTAAATTAATTATCGCCTATAGATATAATGATGTAATATCTCTATCCGAATTTGATGTGTCTATTGGACTTTTTTAAAATATAATGTTTTAAACAAACTTGTGCAATGTTCATTTAATTGCATTTAAAAAGCTCTTAACTATTCAACAAAGTTAGTATCAATTAATGTAATATTTTTCAATTCAAATATAATATAAAGTTTCAAAATTTATTTAAATTATATATTTATCACTAATAATATATATGATGTCCGTCACATAAATATTTATATGTTTATATGAATATTAAATTTTAAAAATATTATTAATAATCTCGTAATAATTATATAATCATCATAACAGATAAAATTAATTATGAAGTTAGTAATTATAACGATGATAATATTTTTAAATTTTAATATTTATATAAACACGTATTTTATAAAATATGTATATGTTTATTAGTGTTAAACATATTCTCAATGATAAATATATATTTTTAAATTAAATAATTAAATATAATTTATTAATATAATTATAGTGATTAAATCGAATTATTCGATTCTCGATTTTAGAGTTTTAAGGATAAAAATATTTTTTAAAAAATTATTCATATTAAATTAAAGAAATTAAAATATATGTATTAAAAAATTAAATATATATTACAAATTAAATCTTAATATATATTATATGTATAATTCCAACCCCATTGCTATTGGGAGCCACCACTCACACACACACATATATATAATCGTATCATGTGTATGTATACGCATATATTCGAATTTCAAATCCCATTAGCTGGCCACCACTCTCTTTTGTTTTTTTTGAGACGCCCACCACTCAAACACACACATATATATATATAATGGTATCACGTATATATATATACATATTATAACATTACATACATAAATATATACAAACCTTTTCGTCTTCTGCTTCATTCCCTCACTCACCGTCGAACGCCTTCCTCACTTTCCGTCGAACATTGCGGCTATGTCGGCCTCTCATATTCGTCGATCTAATAACCGGGCCTCTCCTTTTTTTGCTTCCTTGGCCTCACCGCGGCGGCTACGTCGATTTCTCATCCTCGTCGACCCCTCCTCCTCTGCTCTGCTTTCGGCGGCAGTGCTAGAGTGAGGTGTGCGTGGACAAGGACGAACCGATTCTAAAAACGGTCGGGTTAAACCGGGCCGTTGGCCGTTACCTGTTTTGGACCGTTGCGTATCCCGACTAAATTACAATAAATCTTAGTATATTTATTGAAATTATTTTTATGATAATTAATTTTTATTAATTGAGATATTAAAGAAAAAAAAATTGATTTAACCATTTATTTATAAAAAAATATATATATTCGTATTAACATAATTAAATATCGTACACATTTACATTGTATACATTAGGGAGTATATTGTTTTATTTATTAAGCACTTTACAATAATAATTTATATTAATTTATAATTAAAAATTCGTACATTTTAATTGCGGTACATATTTTTGTAACATATGGAGAGATCGACTAGTATTGAATAATGTGTTATATTAACAAAATTTAACATGTGTTATATTTAGTTTATATATATGTATTATATATTGACTGTGATTAATTTATAATATTTAATTAATAAAATTAATGTTTTAATTAATTATTATATTGATAAAATTATAAATACAGAATTGAAATAAGTTTTAAATTTGATATAGTATTTTTGCTTTTTAAGAAATAAAAAGATATTCGTTAGATAAAAAATATTAAAATTTTATAATAATGTTCTCACTTATTTATATATTTTTATTTCGTTTATGAGTTCATCATTGCCGACTACATTAAGCTACTAAATTCATAATCGAAATATAAACTATTCAATGAATTCGTAGTTGTAACGTTGCAGCTCACATTTTAGCACAATTTACACGAACAATTTCTACTTTCTATGTCTTGGCCGGTTTATCCTTAGATGTTTCTGTAATATTATCTGGTTGATTAATATATATTGACTTTCTCTCAACAAAAAATTATGAAAATATTTATTTTTATTAATATAATAAATAAAAATGTAAAAAATTAATATGAAATCATAACATTACATTTCAGATTCCATTTTCAATTTTATTGTTTTAATTTTATGCAAATTTAATTTTTAATATTTTTTGTAATACCCAATTGTTTTTTTAATTTAAATTAATTTACAAATATAAATTTTTAATTTTTAATTTTTAATTTAGTATAAAAATGAAGGAAATTTGATTGATGATGAAATTAAAAACAATTTTTGAAAAAAATAGTGAAAATTTGAGTTTTAAAGATATTTAAAAAAAAATCAGAAACTGGATGTCAAAATATAATTTAAGAAAGTTGTGCCACGTTTGGGGAGGGAACGCATCCAGGTCGTTCGTGCGCGCGGAAATGGATCTGAGCCGTTCGATCGCAGGCACGCAGATCGCCTGCGTGACACCGCGTCAGCATCCATTGATTTTGCGTACAGGCGTGCAATTTCCCTATATCAGCGTCCCCCAATGTTACCAACTCAAATACCCTACCATCCCGTACTCGCTCCACCATGTTATCGTGAGACTCTCTTATTCCTTTACCCGGTATACCAGCCCAACACATATCTCATCTTAGAACACACACTAACATTTCACACACACACCGGTAATGTTCCATCGCCAACCATTACATTTATAGCAGCTATACCAACCTATATACAACCCACAACCTCACACGACACAATTACCAACACACCCCCATTCCGATACCTTAAACCACGCCTTATTGGCCTCTCTTTTCCTTTCCCAAATTTATAGCATATACACTCTCCTCTCATTCTATATCTACCTCTCCCTTCAGTCATACTGCACTTCTCTTCTTACCTGAATCTCTTCCCACACACTGAACTCATCCTTTTCCCTCATTCCACAGTCCACTATAAGGAACCCCTGCACAATCATGAACTCTCATCTCTCTCACAGGACTCACACACCGCTTTCCTTCTTCTTCTACCTCCCACGGCCTATTCAAAATATCACAACTCACACACTCATAACCACAACTCTCATCTCTCTCACAGAACACTCACCAACTTCTTTCTTCCTTCTTTCTCATCCCGCAGCCTCCTCCGTGCACCCCGTTCGTACACACACAACGTCACCTCACCCTCACTGATCTCACTCACTCATCCACCAAACCCTAACCCTAGTTGCCAGACCCCCCTCCAGCCAGAGAAGAAGACTCAGCCGCTAGGAAGGAAGCCACCGCTGCCGTGCCGGAGCTACTTCCGACCGCCAAAAGAGGTAAAAAATTTCTCCTTTGCTCATAATTTAATTTTAAACACCTCAATGGCCAAATCGGAGTAAAAAAAGATCAGCAGATTGGCCGAAAAACTGCGGACAAAGCTCGGTGGTGCCGCGACGAGAAATTACAAAAATTGCCTCTGATGAGGCCCTTCCCGATTCCCATTCTGCGAAATTTTTCCACCATTGTAATCAATGTTTCATTCTCTACATGTTGACTGAAGCAAAACACCCAACTGCAAAAGTGAGTCAGCGGAGCCATCGCACCGAAGAGCCCCGTTGCTAGTGAGTTTCGATTTTTTATTTTTTTTGAGCCAACCGAGGCCTCTTAATGTATTTTTCACAGAAATCGATACAAAACCGACCAAAAACAGCCAACCTGAGGCAGACCACCGCTGCGGGCGGTGGCGTCGTCGCCGAAGCACGACAAAACCGTCATGTTGGAATTCTGGAATTGACCAAAAAGGGGTATTGACATTGTTTTTAAGTTTTTTGGGATATTGTAGGTATTTGTAGCGCGTTTTAATATTCGAAGAAAAATTCAGGGAACTTGGGGACCACCAGTAAGTGCAGTCAACAAATTTAGCTTTTCGGGTATTAATTTAAGTAAGAATCTCTCACCCTATTTTCTGTTATGGAATTAAAGTCTAATTAACAATAATACGGTATTTTATACAATTAAAAAATATTCATAATTAATTACGGGTTACTAATTGAGTCAGAACCGGAAACTATTCATTACTGATTCTATTGATTTATTTTACAGTTTAAATGCATGATAGTATTTGATTGATCGATTTTATAGTTTTGAATCCATTCATTGTTTGTTTTGTATGATTACGGTTGAATTGGGGAATTGGAGGTTAAATATAAACGTAAAATTGTGTGATTAAGTGAATTGATGAAACGACAGCTTTACTGGATATTTTAAAAGATGATAGACGGACTAGGTACATAGAGAATCCTACCGTGAACGTTGTCTCATACCGGACGAGATATCGAGATTTGGTAATTTGTCGCTCATACTGGACAGGGTATAGGAGCGACTCTTTAATTGAGAATGTTAAAGGAAAGGGTTCATGCGCAGTGAGGATATTCTTATGGACCCCCATGGATACCAGCAGACTGATGAAAATGGACAGTTGTTGTTTTGATTAACTGAATATGAAATTATAATAAGTGCATGTTATCGATTGCATATGAAATCATGATAAGTGTTATGTTATTGTTTCTATAAGTTGTTTTTGTAAATCTTACTACGGTAAGTGGACGTTAAATGATTTTATTATTGATAAATGAATTTGTTTAATTAAATACTCAATTAGTTATTTTTTATTTTTCTACCAACCTTCATTGTGTCGATGAGTAGTGTGATATTCTTACTGGGCTAGTGTAGTTCATTCATTTTTTTATCATTTCATATCAAGATGATCAGGATCCAGAGCCCGATCTACAAGAAGGTTGCGAATAAGATACTAATTTTATTTATTTTCCGTTTATTTCCTTATTTATTTGTATTTCTTTCAAAATGGTAATTTTTGTAGTACTGTTTGGTACTCTTAGTTATTGTGTAAAGAATGTAAATCTCAACTAATTATTTTGTTTTCGCACTTAAGTTATTATTATATATTAACTAAAATAAATATAAATTTATTAAAAATATATAGCATGCTCCTTACTATTATTATTTATTATGATTATTAATTAAATATTATGATTATTAGTACAGACGGTGGCGTTCCGTTCTTGCGATTTTACAGAGGGCGCAAGGCGCGGGGGAGGATGACGCAGGTTCTCACCCTAAATTCTCTTCGTTCATTGACCCGACCTGACTTACCAGTCCGTCAACGATGCTTCAAAACAACCCGCTTTCAGCATTGGAATCACAACTGGACTTTTCTGCTGCAGAATCTCAAATGCAATGGCAAATTCTCCTGCCTTTTCTCCGATAACCGCAGAGAGGTAGGAAATTTCGGTCGCTTTTAGGTTAACTAAGCCGTATCTTGTAAATTTCATGTTTGGTTTCTGAGAAAATTAGTGGATGTGTCACTGTTTTAGCCGCTGGTTTGTTGCGTTGCATAGTGTCTGTTGGTTCTAACTAGAAATGAGGAATCCATATAATTTTATGTTATGGAATACTTGAACTATGATACCTAGAACCACGTAAGGTCTTCTTCTTTGTGTTGTTTGTAAATTTCATGTTTGGTTTTGGAGAAAGTCAGTGGGTATGTTACTGTTTTAGCTGGTGCTGTATGATTTTGAATAGGGTTGTTGGTTTTAGGCTACTTGGGTGAAGTCGCAGTGTCAAAGATTTAGTAGAAGAAATCAAGAAAAATGGTGTTAAATTTCTTCTAGGTGATGTTATGGGAAGGTTCAGTGGGTAAGATGAAGTGTAAAGTGTTTTTGAAGTATGTGACTGATTCATCTCGAAACAATCTATGGGTTTCTCTATTTGGACATGGGGCTGTTCAAAATTTCAATGAGATGTTAACTCGTGGTATTTCATTGGTGTTTTCTTGAAAATATCCATGTGCAAATTTGCATGCTAGGTTTGTCATATTCCATCAAGTTTAAGTTTTGAAATTTTATGATTTTAGTTGCAATGTTTGGAAAAATTCATAACTACTTGCCTTTTGTTTTGTAATTGGCTACTGTGTCAATGTTGATTCTAGTCTTTGAGCTGGAATATGTAAATTATGGTCATCTAGGTTTGTTTTTAAGTTTTCATTTTATCTTGTCTGCAGAGGTTATCAAATGAAATGATAATGCTTTTTAGTCCATCTGGGAATGACGTGTGATTAGAGAACATGAAGCTATCGATATAGAGTCGTGTTGAGAGTCTTCCTCTCTTAATTAATGGCTATGCTGCAGAAATTTCTTTTGAACTCTTGTTTGCGTCTTTATATCTTTAGTATTTATGATATTAGCCAGCAACTCAGAGCATGTTTTTCTGCTATAAATAATTAAAAGCTGCTAGGTACTGATTAGAAAAGATAAACAGTTATGTGTTTGAGTAAAGATATTTATTTTAAAAAAATAAACGATTGTTGTCTTTTTCCTTTAAAGTACTAATAGATAGGTTAAATAAGTAGTTTAACATGTTAAGAAAATAAATATTCTCAATTAATACCAAAAAAGGCAAGGAACTTTAACTGCTCTATTCAAATATACCTATGCATCAATAACCACATTCCTCAAACTTTTCTCTATTGACTTACAATGTTTATTTGGTTAATATATTTGATTACTTATTTGTCATTTTGTATATTTGAAGCACTTGTTTTTCACAATAAGGATTGTGACTGCATATTTAAATCAACATCTAAGTGTTTTTAAGTCAATTGAACCCCTAATGCTTTAAGTACATTTCTTTAAGCAAATTCAAACACTCTCTAGCAAGCATTCTGCTTATTACATGTATCAAGCAGGTAGATTTTAGATGGATATTTAGAGCTATATAAGCATCAGATATCTAAAGCTGAACACCTCTTGGTTGTTCTATATCTATTATTGCAGGAACAAGCTAGGAAAGCACTAGAAAGTGCACTTGGTGGGAAGAGAAATGAATTTGAGAAGTGGGATAAAGAAATTAAGAGGAGAGAGGAGGCTGGTGGTGGATGTGACGCTGGTGGAGGAGGTTGGTTTGGATCAGGTGGATGGTTTGGTTGGTTCAGTGGTGACCATTTCTGGCAAGAAGCACAACAAGCAAGTCTTACTATGTTGGGTATTGTACTCATGGTAAGTCCCTGCCATGGCTTATTTCTGAATTATCTTAGACAATCACTCTCTTTGGTATGCATCTCAGAATGTTTCTTTCACATTCACAGTATCTCATAATTGCAAAAGGTGAATTGATGTTGGCTGTCATCTTCAACCCCGTGTTGTATGCTTTGAGAGGGACAAGAGATGGATTTACTTTTGTAACATCAAGAATTACTGGAAAGAAAGCTCCAGATACTCAAGCGAATTTTGATGATTTGTCACAAAAGAAAGGCCACAATTATGTCTCTGCGAAAGAGAGAGTTCTGAGAAAATGGGGAAGTGACTGAGCATTTTATTTAAGGTTAGAACATCAGTAATCTCTTCATGTATTTCTAATATGATAATTTGTCATCGTTACCAAACTTTTGTCTCTAACTATATAATTGGTAAAATTCATTTAATACTTCTGAAAGTTTATGAGCAAGACAATTCGGGGGGATTCAGTTTTTCTCTGAAGAACTAATTTTTTGGCAACTTTAATCTGTAGGAAAGAGTTAATCATTTGTGGGCATCTCCAAAATGGAATGTAGATACACAATGCTAACAGTGCCACGTGTCTCTTTCTTTCCCCGTAAACTGTTCATATCATCAAAATTGAGCATTTGATGAATGCTGAAGGAAGTTTTGATCAAAAAGTCAGATTAGTGTTCTGATACAGTGCAGTAGAATAATAGATGGGGACTTGTTACGGTAGCAAATTACTATAAGTTCTCACTTGCATTCTGTTTACTGTTGTGTTTATCTAAAGCAGACTTTGAAATGTATTTACAAGGGTTAGTGTGTTAGGAAGGATGTTTACTCCATATCTTTAACAATTAGGGTCATTTTTTTAGTTATTTGGGAGGAAAATACTGAATGCATTATGTTGATATGGAAAGAGTATATTTAATAGACTTATTCTTGTCAAATAAAAACTGGCTCAAAAATGCCCTGTTTGCTAAAAGAAGAGAGAGAAAAAAAAAAAAGACAAACTTGAGAACTTGTTTAATGAATTTAATGATGGAAGAAAGACTCCAAGTCATTGTGACTTAGAATAGTAGCAAGTTATTATGTGCGCTTGAATAGAAGTCTTATTTTAAATGTTGCCTGAAACACACGGTATAGATCAATGCTGAAAAATCTAAGTTTTGAAGAGAAGGGCTTGGCATTTAATGGAGGGCCCTCATAGATAATGCTTGTTCACTATTGTTCTTAGTTCCTGGTACCCCATGGTTAACCTAAGTTGTAGGCAATGAATAAGGGCCTCTTGAGTCTGATACCTTTATTTATTATTTTTTTAGGTTAAAAAAGTTAGGTAATGTATTAATCTATTTTGATTATTTCAACTAATTGTCACAAAATATTTCCATTCGCCAAATTTATAATAGGATAATGGAGTCTGATACCTTTATTTGTTTAACAGGAGTTGCTGATTTGCTGCCATGGCACCCTCGCAGCTCATTTTGTTGGTTTCCAGAGTTGTCGGTCAGCCAGAATGTGAGCTGAAGAAGCTAGCTTAGAATCCATCATTCTTCTTTATTGGTAATCAAGTTTTGTTATTGCTTGATCGAAGAAATATTGTCGGTAACTTGTGAAACCGATTAACCGCGACTTGTCTTGCATTTACCGTTGAAAAAATAAAGTATATAGTTACGGTGATTTAGTATAATTGAGATTATTGCAGATTATTGAAACTGAATCTGATATACTGATTGAAATTGAATTTGATTTATTGATATAAAAATCGGTGTCATCAAGGTTCAAAGAATGTCATTAGAAGCAGGTTAAGACTTGAGGATTAAGAAATGTTTTTGGAGAAACATGTGTCTGGTCAGACTTTCAACCTGCATATGATTGATTTCTTTACTCCTCTACCATCTTTTCTATTCTACCTTAAAATTATTATTTTTTTTTTTTGGGAAAAATTTAAAAGCATCCTCCTATATTAGTATGGTATATTCAGTATTTAAAATTAATTTAAATATAAAAAAATTATATTATAATTATACATACCAATATAATTATCAAAATTTGAAAAAAAAAAGAACTATTAATTAAATTCAAAGTTAATCCAAATGGGAACTCAAAGATTGATATTCTCATATATCTCTACAAGGGTATATTTATATTCAAATATAACTATATATTTTTGCATAAGTTCTCGTTAAAAAATTATTATATCGTTAGTTCTTGTTGTTATTAGTACGTAGAAATTATTTAATTATTTAAATATATGAATTTTATAATGTTACAATTAAATTTTTTTTGCATGATTTAGACGAATCTATTAATTTAACCCTAAATTATAAGGTTAAATAAATAATAACTATGCAATCTTATCATCACAAAGGAAAAAAAATCTCTGGATCAAATAAGAAAATATAATTAATAATATAATTAAAAATAGTAACATATAATTTTTTTTTTTCACAGAGATTCTGTATCTACAATGTTCCAAATAGAATAGTTAGTGAATAATTAAGTTCAAAAGTAATAATTGTTTGTGCATGAATTATAATAATGAATTAAACTATATGATAAAATAGTAAGGTTCACATGTACCCATCATAATCATTCTTTGGGTCCATTTTCTAGGTTATTATATATTTTAAATGTAAATTTCATCTAAATTTTTAGTATATATACATATATATATATATACACATATGCTTATGTATATACATATCATATAAGATTAAGATGATCACATCAACTTGTTTTCAATAAAAAACCATCCCATCTATTAGTGTAATATATTTTTCAAGCATCCCAAACTCATGTTTATATCATTATCATTTGCTTTAATATTGATTAGCCAAATGGGTTAAACTTAAAGCAGAATAATTATATATATTTTTTTTATAAATTCATCTACAGGAAAACTATATATCTATATGTGTATGTACAGATAACTACCACTAAGAATCCAAACTAAAATTTTTTAAAAAATGATTTTTTTGTAGTTTATAAAACACAGACATGAATGTAAAAATGAATTTCTTGTTTCAACCCTAACACATTACAGTGAGCTGTAATTTGGTCAAAGATCATGTATGAATGTTAATGCAATCATCATCCTCCATGATCCATTCACCCAATTCTAACCTCTCCCTCATTCTTTCTTCCCTTTTGTACCTATCCTGCGTGTTAAGTGTTGAAAATGAAATAATATAAATTCACACATCCTCCTCAAATTCTGGTCTTCGTGGAAGCTAGCTAACGCAGGAATGAACCAGAACCCACCCACGATCTCGTCACCTCTCACCTCTCTGCTCTGTCTGTTGATTGGGTTTGATTGATTGGATGATTCAGAATTTCGGATCACCCGCATGACCGTTTCCATTTTTTCTATATTTGAACTTTCCACAACGAACTCGTCTCTTTTTTCCTTCACTTTCTCGCCTTTTCTTGGCTCTGTTTGCCTCGCTGGAAGCTTATCTCTTATGGGCATTTCCTATTCTTTTGTGGGTGTTTTAGTGCTTTTTGGTTCCCCTGTTGAGATTCTTTGACCTAAGACCCTAATTCCCATTTTTTAATTTCTCGGGCTTCTCTCATTTTTTGTTGTTTCTCGTTGAGAAAAAAACAGATTCTTTCTTCTGGGCCTTGTTTGATTTCTTTCTCTGCTTGTTCGTTTCTTATTTGTTTGTCAATTGTTTGTCATTGTTCTGCTTAGGTCTATTCTGTTTTAGTCTTCTTCTTCTTTTTCTTTTTGTTACTGGTTGATGGGCTGTTGTTGTTAATGTCCTTGGCGGCTGGTGTTGTGGATTCTTCAACTGTTCAAGTTCCAACAAAAGCATGCATGGGACTTGATAACGATGAGAAAAGTGAAGTTTCATGGGAGAAGACAGTGAAGACGCCGGAGGGAGAAGAGAACGTTGAGGAAGAAAGTAGTACTGGACATGGCATGAGCAGGAAAAACAGTGAGAGCTCTATTTGTCCAACGGAGGATGAAGAAGATGATGAAGAAAGGAAGCTTGATTTGGGTCCAAGGATTGCACTCAAGGAGCAACTTGAGAAAGATAAGGTTTGATTTGTTTTATTTTGCTTTGTTTTGTTTGTTATCTTCTTCTTTCTCTGAGTTTTTTTTTTTTTTTTCAATGACTATTCTTGTTTTGTGGTGATAATTTTTACGGGCTTAGGATGATGAAAGCTTGAGAAGGTGGAAAGAACAGCTTCTCGGGGCTGTGGATTTGGAGTCTGTTGGAGGTAATTATAGTAACTTGGTCTCCTGTAAATTTTGTTTGGTAGATAAGAAAGTGGAGAAAAGAGATCAAACTGTTGCAAATCCTATTTCTTTTAACTTTAGAGGCTCCATTTTCTAATTTTCTGTTCTTTTTATGGTTCTTATATTCATGTCTTCTCTATTTATCTGATTTTTTTTCTCAGATTAAGGGGTCTTACCTCATTATTTGATCTGGAACTGTATAGAAAAATTATTGACTTTCACAAATTTTACTTCTTCAGCATTTTACAGTTAAACCTTGGTTTTTATGAGCTATCATAATCACACAACAATCTGGCAGTTCTAGAGGCTTTCTTTTTCTCAATTTTCTGTCAATGATATTGATCGATCTGGGTGAACAATTGTCAATAATGTGTTTTGTGTGTGTGTGTGTGTATATATATATCTATTTAGATGGGTGCTGATGGATGATCCTTTTCTGGGTATATCTGTGTATGACATTTTCTTTTTCTTTGAAATAATGATGCAGAGACACTTGATCCAGAGGTTAAGGTTCTCTCCATTGCTATCATATCTCCGGGTCGAGAAGATATTGTTCTTTTGCTTCCTGAGAATGGAAATCCGAAAGGCACATGGTTTACCTTAAAAGAAGGTAGCCATTACAGCTTGAAGATCACTTTCCAGGTTAGCAATAACATTGTTTCTGGCCTCAAATTCAGTAACACCGTCTGGAAAACCGGTGTAAGAGGTGATCTTTCTTCAATCTTTTTGAGTTAATCTTCTTGAGTTATTTACAGTCCTTTTTAAGTTATGTGAATATAGTAAAATTTCTCACATATGAGTTCTTATAATAGTGGATAGCTCAAAAGAGATGCTTGGAACATTCAGTCCTCAAGCTGAGCCTTACACACATGAGATGCCTGAAGAAACAACCCCATCTGGGATTTTTGCTAGAGGATCTTATGCAGCTAGAATCAAGGTAAAGTCTTTCAGTTCCTTGATTTATTATCACGTAGTAAACGGTAATTTCCTCAATCAATCTCGAACTATCTGTTATATGATTTGCTCGTAGCTCGAGATAGAGTCTGTTACAATGTGATTGTTAGCCTTTGACATGGAAAAAGAAGTCCTAGTTTTCTCACCAGAAAACATTTGATACTACATTTGTTGGTGAATTTTTAAATGTGGGTCACTTCCTATTTCAGATTTTTGAATTGTATGCATATATATATATATATATACAAGTATATCAATGTATGTATGTGTTATGAATTCTAGATTATTTGTCTGTAAGAATATGATTGTTAACCTTTGAAATGGAAAAAAGTCCTAGTTTTCTCTCCAGAAAGCATTTGTTACTGCATTGGTTGGTGAATTGTTAAATGTGGGTCTCTTCCTATTTCAGATTTTTGAATTTTATGCACATATATATATGTATATATATACACGTATTTATCATGAATTCTATGTATTCATGACTGAGATGAGTACATAGAATTGCTTGAGGTCTCTCCCATTTGCAACTAGTTTTCCCCCCTTATCTGCAAGAATTTATTTGCTGATAGACAATCCAGTCAATCGCTTGTCAAGCTCCTGTATCATAAATAATACATGTGAAAACATTAATCTGTAGGGCCAATTGAATGTTTTGAACAATACCCTTCTCTGTAATCTTTCATTCTTTACGTACGTGTTCTTATCACGGATTTGCAAAATTCTATGTTCCATCGAGTGTATCATGCTTCCGCGCTTATATTATGTTGCATAGTAATTTTCATGCAATAATCACCTAATTTTTTATTATTATAGAACAGTTTATCACATAAAATTGCTAATTACTATAAAATGTTCGAAAATTATATCGAACATGATGCCTACGGGGCATTATAGTAGGACCCACGAATGTCGATTAGTTTGATATAAAATTACCATAAGAACCTTCTGTTACCTGGATCTAGAAAAAGAAAATCTTCATATCTTTTTTTTTTTTCTCTCTTCTGTTTTCAGCTTGTTGATGATGACAAGAAGTGCTACTTGGAGATCAATTACACCTTCGAAATCCGTAAAGATTGGAGTCAATGAATCGAAAACTTCCAATTTCAGCTTCGTTTCGTGGGTTTGCTCCGAGTCGATCCATTTCCAACTTGAAGCATTCCTTCCTATTCCAACATAATTTGATTTAAATTGTCGTTTATCTGGTATATTGTCCGAGACTTGTTATTTTATCTACCTATACAACAAAGTAAAAGAAAAAAAGAAAAAAAAAAAAGAAGTTTCTTCCTGTTGATTTGGCTAAAATGAAGCTTGGACATTGATTTACTTAGTAGGAATCTGTTAATAAAAATTGAGTTTGGTCTGTTTGATCCTTCTACTCTTTTATGTTGAGTAGCTCATTATATGTCTATATCTATAATTATTATTATTTATTTATTTTTTTAAAAAATCTGATCATAACCCTAGAAAATACTCAAAAACCCAATTTTTTTTTTTTACTTTTCCGAATTAAATGTTATTTTTTTATATATTCGAAACTAACGCACTACGATATTTGACTCGTCTAAATCTTGAACTTATCTAACTTCGATTTGAGTTGAATTATATGGTCGTATAACTAATTGGAAAGTATAAAAGTTTGGAAAAGCAGATAAAAAAGGGTTCTTATTCCATGATTGTATCATCTTTTTCCTTTGATTGCTCTGTGATTTCTTCCATTAAAGAAGTTTGAGAATCTCACTTTTAGCTTCTTTTTCTTTTCATTATGGTTGGTTGTTTGCTTTGTTTCTCTTCTTTTGAAATTGTTGTTTTCTTTTATTGAAAAAAAAATGCCTCCAAATCTAAAATTTACCTATTATTTTTTGTACCATTTGATTAGTGTATGTTTGGAAAAAAAAAAAATATATATATATATATATATATAGGTTTTTATATTTAATAAAATTAATTTTTAAAATTTTAAATGTAAATTTTTAATAAGAGTCAAAATTATTTTTTAAAAGTTACACACGTAATTAGAGATGGTATCGAGACGGATGACCGGCTAATTTCCTTCGATCCACCATGGATGAGGTGTGTAAAAATTTGTAATTAATTTAATACGGTGGGTACGAATAAAAAGTTATAAATTTAAAATAAAATTTATATATAATTGATAACTTTATTTAAATTAATTAAATTTAAATTTTATACAATTATAACATAATGTAAATAATATTCAAATAAAAATACACTGTAATATAGTCCTGACTAAAATAAATATTTTTTTTATGTTAGAAAATAATATATTGATTATTAAGTTAAAATAGTAATTAATATATTGTTGTTATTATTATATTTATTAATTATAATAATAATAATATTATTACTATTATTATTTAAAAAGATAAAAAAAAATAACAAAGAGTAAAAAAATTTGAACACTAAGTCCAAGTAAAAAAATTAACCCGACCCATTACTAAACACAATTTGGGCCCAAATCAAACCCACGAGGCCCAACCCGTGCACGACCCTACTCGTTCCAAACGGCACCGTTTTCCCCTGGTTCTTCTTCCTCCAACTAAAGATGAATGAAACAAGATGTTTTGAAACCCGTTGAACGATGTAACGTGGTATGTTCATGCACATCTTTGCTCCAAAATTAAATTTTCTTAAAATTAATATTTTTAAATTTAATTTAAACAAATAAAAAAAATTAAATTTTAATACAAAATATGTATCATAGTATACACATTCTTCAAAAATATTAAGGACATGTCAAAAAATATATATATATTTTTTGTAGATCTCTAAAGTTTCAAAATCTTAAACATCAATCATACTTTCGACCTAAGAAATTTTGTGTCTTAATTATGGTTTGTATTTATTTATTTTTTTACGACGTGATCGAATTTTTTTGGAACCGGGTTAATTAAATTTGCACAATTAACATTATATAAAACGCAATAAAAACTACATAGAGATTTTACGACGTCACACGAACTTGTTAGCGACCAAGTAAGTTTAGATTTTTCTAATTCTAATAGAATATGTTCAAAGATTAGGTCTTACCTTATGAATTAAGCTATAAAAAATATCTAATTATATATTAAGTGTTAATGGTGTTAATAGTCACTAAGAAAGATAAATTAAAATAATATATATGTCAGTAATAACTTATTAGTTACTAAATAAGTTTAAATTTTTTTAATTCTAATAGAATATATTCAAAGATTAAGTTTTAACTTATTAATTAGTTATTGAAAATCTATAATTATATATTAAGTGTTAACAGCGTTAGTAATCACTACAAAAAATAGATCAATTTAATTTTTTACACCATTATAAATTCAATTTACATAGATTTAGAAATATATTTTAAATAACTTTGATGAAAAGCATAATAATATATATGTCACAAGAACTTGTTAGACACCGAATAAATTTAATTTTTTTTAATTCGAATTGAATATATTCAAAGATTAGATCTTAGCTTATGAATTAAGCCATTAAAAGTCTCTAATTATGTATTAGGAAGAAAGATCCAAGAAGAAGATATCAAAAAAATTGTTTGGCACATCCACATGTTCTTTTAATTAAATTTATGAAAGCAATACAATGATAAGTGTGGATTAATCACGTGATTAGTATTAGTTCTCTTAATAATGTTGTTTGGCTTGAAAGAAAATTTTATGCATCAAAATTCTATAAAGCAATATGCTTTTAATATTATTTGGGGAATAAACTTAGTGTCGTGCAAAATTGAGATTCTCCCTTTTAGACCCATGTAGATTAAAATTAGTTTGAATTGAATAATACGGAATATAAATTCAAGTTAGGTTTTACCCGAAATTTAAAAAAAAAAATGTTAAGTTTGTATCGATCGACACTCAACTCAATTCACGTTGTTGACTTTTTATTTAATTTAATTTATTTCGTAGTAATTAAATTCTCTTAGTTAGAGTATTATAATAGATTAAAAATTTGATTATGATCTTTTTTATTCAATTAAAAAAAGTTATTAGGAGCCAACAACTAATTAAGTATTGATAAATAATATATTAGTTGTACCAAGTAATCTTTTTCTAAACCATTACATGGCTAAACTTACCATTTAATTCAATTTAAGGAATCAATTATGCTGTTTATTGTCAATATAATTAACTAAATATGGTAATTATACAAAAATTACATGCATACAATTAATTCTATATTTAATGAATTTGGTAATAATCCCATTTTGCTGGTTGAGAAAAATTTTTTGTCACAAAATAAACATAACCCATTTGAGAAAAATATAATGAAGTGTTCTTAAATCTATAATTCATTGTGATTTTTTTTTTTTGGTTTATTGTTAAACCTAAAACTTTTATTTATTAATGAATTTATTAATCTATGAATACAATTAAGTTACATTTCATATTAAATTATGATAATAAATTCCATAAAAAAAAACAGTTATGATAATAAATTACACCAAAAATTTAATTGAAATTCATAATCACATGTAATAATTTCAAATATATATACTTTTACGAAATATAGTACACATTATGATTCCGATTACTTGTCCAATAATATTAAATGTTATTCTAATTTCGAAATAAGTTTAAAATTAAACGGATTTAATCATAAAAGTAACACAAATTATGGTAACAATAAATCGAAATTTTGAGGGTTTTTTTTTTCGATTACACTAATACTTAAATTAGTAAAATAGTTTGCGAGTGTTTAGAGAAACTTGATATTTTGTTGTAGGGATCAAAATATTAATTATATTTTTAGTAATTTTTTAAAATTATGGTATAATTTATAATATTTAATTAATAAATAGTAATATATTATTAAAAATAAAAATAAAAATTCGTATCATATCTCTACGTTCGGTTTGCATAAATCATGGGGCTTAGTATGATCAATTGGTTGTATCTACTAAAAAAAAAATTAAGTTAATTTTATTTACTTAGGAGAGCGAGACAATTAATAAAAAGATTTTGCTACATTACTAAACTATCGAGATAGATGTAATAACTGAATCTCTATTATTATTATTATAAAATCGCTCACAACATTAATATAATGAATATGAGAATAATTGATAATTATTGTCAATGACGACTATCTAAGGCTTGTTATATACTTTACCTCACTTCCAAATATTTTAAGAAGCATTTGATAGTAACTAATGATAATTCTCCCTCGTGTAATGCCAAGTTTTTATCGATTGTTATTAATAGCCAAGGGTCTATTAGTTATCAAGTAACATCTTCCGATGATCACATGCCCATGAGATGTTGACACATGTCTCACATGTGTAAAATGCATATTTTGGATGCATCAATTCTTATTATGCGACATTATCATATAATATTTGTGATAATTTCTATTTCATATTTTTACGAGTAAGAATTAAAATTTCTTTGCTCTAAAACACCAAGGCAGGAGTTGAGATACTCACCATAATTCTACATATCAAAACTAGTTAATATAAAATTAAGTGTGGGAATTATGAAAAAGAATATCATACCCAATGAAACTTAGAGTTATTAACCTTGTAAATAAAATTAACAAAAATAACTTCTAAATAGGTTTCCCAAAAGCTTTGAGGTTGTAGGAAAGAGTTAAACTCAAATACTTTCCTTTATGTATGAGTGAGAAAAATTGTTATCTCAATTTTTTTTTTAGATATAAGGGGAAGCAAATCAAGACAGCTAAAGAAAACTATCAGACATAGGTGTTACACAGTATGAGTCAGGAAACACCGATAATGTCCTCACAAAGAATGTGCAGAAGCCCAGGGGAATGCAGTAAAGAGTGGCCTCCCATAGGACCATCATAAGCTAGGTTCGCTAAGTAGTCGACACCTCTGTTATCTTCATGACATGTATATTGTATCTTTACAGTTCAGTCTTTTATGAGTAAAGTTTTAAGTACTAACAGGAAGTTAGAGTTAACATTTGTGGCAATTGTCTCATTATTGATCACCTTATTCAGAAGTTAAACAGTGAAAGCACTATACATATTCAAGATAACACGACGCGATCAAGAATCCAAGCAAGCTCGAGCCCCTCCATTTATATAATCAATGTATTGAGAACTAGAATCCCTAATTAAAATAAGATAATATTATAATAACAATAATTGATGGTCGATCCTTGGAATATTGTTTTCACCTCCTCAAACTCAAGCTAAAATTATCGATACCAAGGTGAATTTGAAAGGCTTAGTCTCGCAACAAGATAAGAAAATTTTAAAAGTATCTCGAGTAATCGTACTTAACAAAGTAACAATTAGTTACTTAGAGTAATAAACAAAAATTTTCTTTCTGTATTTGTTTAGTCTGCAAAAACAACCAAGTTTTTTTTTTTTTTTAGTTTATGACGAAGACAAGTAAAATTTTCCAAACCCATGTCTCGTAAAACCATAATAGAAATTCCAACTTGTCTTAGAAATTTTTTTTTTTTCTTGGAAAATCTTTCAAGATCCCTTAGATAATTGTGTATGCACTTTAAAAAACAATCAATCCAACACATGGATCTAGGAAACTAATTGTTTACTTAATTTAAGTAGAGAGTAATTATATAGACGTGCGGCTAAGGCGTGTGCCAAAAGTAAACAAGTGTGTGTATATGCGTGAATGTATATTACACATACATACACACACACACACATATATATATATATATATTATAATATTTCGATTCAATGGTCGGCCATTTGTTTTTTCCTTTTCGGGTAACAAATGAACAACAAAGAGCTGCCAGTTAATTTATCATTTTATTCACCGAATCAATTAAACTTTATTTCTGTCTAAGTAAAATATGATGTCTCTCAAGATAAATTTCAAAGTCATTATATTGCCTAAGATTTTTAAGAATAATGTTGTAAATACAAAAATTTATATAAAAGATTAGGTAAAAAGTAATTTTAGGTATTATAATTTTTTCGTTGATGCATTGAAAGTACAGAGAGCGCTGACGACATACGAAAAAGATTACTTTGAATATAAATTTATAGTTGAGGATTGCAGAGCCATTCTTAAACTTCGATCGGACGTGAAGGTGTTCTAGGTTAAAAGAGCATGTAATTTGGTATATTGCTGGAGCTGCTCGTCAGTAATCGAATTTTCATGTCCGGGAGTCTCTTCCCGCGCATTGAAATTTTTAAAAAATATATATTTAAATTTTTTTCTATATTAAATATTATATGATGTTTGACGTGATATAAAATATAAAAAAAAATAATTGACTAAAAAATACTGTATATAAACATCGGTTATATATAATATTAGGTGTATACATTATTAGAAGTCATATAAAAAAAAGATAGATTAATTTAAATATATTTTTTTTTTTGGAAAAAAGATTTAATCTTGGAATTCAACGGTGAATAACCACCAACTGCATCTGCTCACTTAGGATCATGATTCATGCACGTAAAAAATCCTGCATACTTTTAGTAATAGTCAACAATATGCAATTTAATTTTTTTTAGTAAAAAAATATGTGCTTAAAGAACGAATTTGAGCAATTAATATCACATTCATCAAAAAGTATCATTCATCTGTATGTATATATATATATATATATATATATCTCTCTCTCTCTCTCTTTCTTTTATAATACTTATTACCAGGCACTTTCTCTTCTATAATCGCGCATAGCTCTCTCCGTCTTCTTCCCATCTCTGTGTGTGTGTGTGTGTGTGTATATACACACACAGACACATATAAACATTCATAAACATCTGTCCGCAAGATTCAAAATTTCGCACCAGATAAATGTGGATTTTTTGAAGCTTCCGTGTCGATATTTGATGCTGTATATGGTGTGGACCCAAATATATTAAGTCAGAGACAGAAAGGCTTATTTTACGTTTGGGAAGTCGTCATGTCTTATAATATCACTGAAGCTTCTGAAGGTAGAAGAAGAGAGATGGTAATGGAGGGAGAGATGTATAGGATCTTTAAGGTATGGCTTACAGTATTTACGTCTCTGTGTTATTGCTATCTTGTAGGGAAGATGACCGAGAAAGGGAGGGTTAGGTTGATTTGTGTCCTTCCAATTGTAGGGTTGTTTCTTCTTCTTCCTCTTAATCTGAATTCTATTCATGTTGGAGGCACCACAGCTTTTTTCATTGCTTGGCTCGCGAATTTCAAGCTTTTGCTTTTCGCTTTTGGTAAAGGGCCTTTGTGTACGGACCATTTTGTATCTCTAGGTCGATTTGTTGCCGTTGGGTGTTTGCCTATAAAAGTGGTTGTACCACAGGAAAAACAAGTTTCAGCAGGAAAAGTTAGCCTGATCAATGGTGGAAACAAACAGAACCCACCTTTAAAATCAGTCTTAAACGGTGAAAACAGAGAGAACCCATCTCAAAAATCAGTCTCAAATGGTGAAGACAGAGAAAACCCGCCTTCAAAATCAGTCCCAAATGATGAAAACAGAGAGAATCCATCTCCAAAATCAGTCTCAAGTGGTGAAAACAGAGAAAACCCATCTTCAAAATCGGTCTCAAATGGTGAAAACAGAGAGAACCCACCTTCAAAATCAGTCTCAAATGCTGAAAACAGAGATGAACCATCTGCAAATGGCAAAAACGAAGAGAACCCACCTCAAAATTCATACTCAAATGGCGAAAAGAAAGGGAACTCAGTCTGGAAAGCGGCTAAAAAAAGCCGTAAGTCACCTGCAAACTATGCAGTGAAGTGCCTGCTTTTGGCTATGATAATACGAGTATATGATTACAGCGAGCATCTCCATCCAAAACTCATTTTAGTCCTCTACTCCTTTCACATATACTTCACGCTAGAGATCATTCTAGCCGTTGTTGGTGCTTTGGCTAGAGCGCTACTAGGCATAGAGCTGGAGCCACAATTTGATGAACCCTACCTCTCCACATCACTGCAAGATTTCTGGGGAAGAAGATGGAACCTCATGGTCACCGGTATCCTGCGCCCCACCGTATACGAGCCCACCCTCCGTTTCACCGCGCGTTTCGTGAGTCGCCGATGGACCTCCATTATCGCCGTTATGATGACCTTCACGGTCTCCGGTCTCATGCACGAGCTGGTCTTCTTCTACCTTGGGCGCGTGAGGCCCACGTGGGAGATCACGCTGTTCTTCCTCCTCCACGGGGCCTGTTTGGTGGCTGAAAATTTAATGAGGAAGAGCGTTCTGCCGGCAGTAACGGGGGGAAGGTGGCACATTCCGAAGCTGGTGTCTGGAGTCTTAAGCATTGGGTGGGTGATTTACACCGCGTTCTGGCTGTTCTTCCCGCCGCTTCTCCGATCCCGGGCTGACGACAGGGCGTTTGAGGAGTACGCCGCCGTCTGCGCGTTCTTGAAGAATGTCGGCAAGGCTTTGAACAGTTGAGATTCTGGTGAACTTCATCTCTCTTTGTAAATTTTTATTTTGTGGTGGAAAACACAGTCCTAAGAAGTAAGTAAATCTGACGGCCATGATTCGCCATCTGAATTATTTTATTGTGGGGGACTTGAATGGATCTCATTTGGCATTGAAAGAAATGAACGGAAATTTAGAGTGAATTTATCCCAATATTTACGCAAACAATTTATGTATTTTGTTACTTATTTTAAATGTTTAATTAGTTGGTACTTCTAAATTTTGTTATAAAATTATATATTTACATTAAATTAATGTTACATATTTATAATTTATTTATAATTACATACATATGGAGGCCTTAAGATGTGTAAGAACACCCTCAAGCAATCAAGCATGCCCATTGCTCCAAGGCCAAAAACTTCCCTTCCCTTTCCGTCCTCAAGTTCAACCTCCACCTTGAATGATACCGACCAACTACTCAACAACATCGCCCACTATCGGACACCAAACAACGACTGTATGTGCTCGAGCTTCTGCTTGAAAGCATGGATGATATTGGTCGTCCCTCGAGGTAGCAGAAGCTCCATTTGAGCTCCCTGGAGTCGACGTGACGATGAGAGGAGTTGGAAATCGTTCGAGAGTTTCATTTTTTAAAATAAAAATTATATTTTGACGAAAAAATTTATTTAATTAAAAATAAATATATAATTTATTATTACGTGACGTTTTTTTTTTAATTTTTACTTTCGGTCCATTTGGTGTAAAAAATATTTTATTTTATTTTCATCATAATATTAATTATAAATTTCTATGTATTTATCATATATGTATTTAGAAGATATTACACATTATATTTACAAATAGATTTTTATTAAATATTAATACATATTTTAGTTAATTATAAAAATAACTAAGATAGAAATCATAAATTTTATTCTACTTAAAAGGAAATATGACTCTTATTATCACTTTACATCATTAATATTTCTTGATGATATGTTAAAAAAACTTACACATGAGGTTAAGAATGTAATAATGATGATTAAAAGAAAAAGGGAAGTAATAATGAAATCTCATCTAAAAGCATTATTGTATGAACATTAAAAAGATGAGAAGTAAAAAAAAAAAAACAGACAATCAAGCATATTTAAGGACCTGGTAAACACTTCCTTTTGGCCTAAATGAGAGACACTGCCGTTGTTCTCTTAGTAGTTTTTTTAACCTAGTGAATATTGATATTTTCGTTGATGTCAAAAGTTTAAATTTTGGTTATTAGTTGAGTAATTTAAATGAACCGACAGGCTCCTCTATCGATGATTATTTAAATTGATGTTTATGTTAGAGATTTAAATTTCTGACCTTACTACGTACGAGATTAATAATATATTACGTTGAACTAAAAAAAAAGTCAGAACGTAACTATACCTTATGATAATAACAATGTGTCTTTTATCTTGTGAAGTACGCGGCCCTTCACAAATAGCACCGAAACTCTGCAGTTGGAAATTTAAATTTCGACTCTTACTTCCTCAGAAGATTATTATATATTGTGTTTGTTGTATTAAAATAAAACTTTAAATGTAATTATACCTTACAACTGGAATGTGCTCTTATCTTCTGGGGTATGTGGCCTTTCCCAAATGGCACCAACTGAGGGTCCTGCAGTTAATAAACATAGGCTGAGGTGAGCCTTTATGCGTTCACATGAAAATTTCTCAGGCTGGGTGCACGCCCATGGATAAAGACTAAAGACATATGAAGGTGATGAGATGAGATGTGAAAACCAAGACACTCACAAATTCAACGATATTTACTGAGGTCATTAAAGAAGGTCTAATCCCCATACCCAACTGCAAAAAAAGGACAAATCATATTTTAGCCAGCATCTGCCGACCGTTGGATCTCATCAGATAGCTGGCATACAATATCAATATCAACTTTTTTTGTTATAAAAAATATCTAATTTAAATGGCATAATAATCTTGTAAAGAGGAGAATTCAAACTCAAGTTTTACTTACTAACTCTGTATCAATATATATATATATATATTAGTATATACTAATAAAGAACTTCATAAAATGTGGCATTTACTTTCATCATTATTGTAGGCTGTTACTATCATGGACTTATAAATGGCTCTGAATTCTAGTGGTCACTTTAAATTTTGTTTTCAGCAATAATGAGAGGGATACAATGTATATTAGTTACCCAAGATAGTGTTTTACTATTCCTTCAATTTTATTTTTTTGGCAATAATAAAAAAGATAGCACATTAGTGTTTAGTTGTTATATAACAGTCTATTTGTCATCTTAAACACTTGTTTTCTTACAAATCACATCCTCTCAAGGGAAGGCCTATAAATAAAGTAGAAAAAGAAAAGGGTGTTGTGAAATATCACTTACCCTTGAAGAAATGGAAGAGAAGAAGCTCTCCACAGTTTCTCTTGCTTTACTGATGCTGCTGTCACTATGGCTGATGATATCCCCAGCATCGGCTTGCCCCCCAGATCGCAGTGGATGTAAAGGCTGCATCGTAGATCAGATGAAGTACGCCTGCCCATCATGTGTGCCACTTCTCCGATGCATGGCCAAGTGCCTGTGGGGGGGTAGCTCAAGGCCCAAGTGTATCAAGAGGTGTGACTGCAATGCTGGGAAACCAAGACTTTCTGATTGTAAGCAGTGCATGTTGAGGTGCAAATGTAGTTGTATGGGAGTGTAATAGATGGATTCCTATTCAGAATCCACTCTTTGGGGTGTATAAACTTCTTATCATATTTGCTAAAAAATCTGTTTTGGATCTTTTTTTTTTTAATTTGCATAAGAAATCACAAGAATCTATATATCTAATTAAAGAGAGTTTTCACGTACCTGATACGCAGAGTATATTTTTAGTGATTTCCTTGGAAACGATTGCTGCCTGATGCCATATAAAGCAAACTCTAGGTTCGTGATGGAGATCATCAGATTATGTCACATCACAATGCATGATTAGCTTCATGATACTATTTCTTTTAAATTAGCTGCTCAAGCAAACAGACAAAGGATAAGTGATCTTATCATAAGATCTGATCAAAGAATTTTATCCGAGAAAATTAAGTCACTATCTCACAAAACATGTACCCAGAGAAGGTTCAAAATCGCGAATGAATCCGCAATTTTGTGGGGAAAATTACATACACATATATGCGCCTGTACAAACAAATCCAGATCTCACATATGTAAACTTAAGCACCTGAGCAAACCAACAGATGAATGTACATTAATCATGAAGCAGCCTCAGCCTCAAGTTTTGATGAGTAGAATTTTCATGACTACCATCCCTTCTTGGCTATAGCTCTGAAAATTTTGTTTTCCTGTTAATTCAAGAACACACCAAGACAGCTGGCAAAAGCAAGTATCAGCCATGGTGAAGTTACTTGTTCTTCCGTTTTTCAAAAATATTTCGAAACCTACTTGACTGGTGAAGCTACTTGTTCTTCACGTTTTTCAAAAATATTTCGAAACCTACTTGACTGCTCTGTTATAAAACTACAGATAAGAGCGATTATCCCATACTACAAGAGAGAATTTGTCACCATATTCCTCCATTCCTTCAACTACCTAGTTGTCAAATTAAAGCTCCTGCACCAGCTTCTTGCTTCTTTGATGACTCGTAAATTTTATCATAAACTATCTTCAGCAAAGTATTTCTGTCGTATACTCCTTGGTTGTTCACATGCAGTGACAAGACAACCTCCGTGAAAAGAACAGGTTTCTTCAGAATGTTGTCTCCATCACTTCTTTGCGAATACGCCCACCTAGAAACATAATTTGCTTTTGCTTCCAAATCAGAAGTTGGGATCCTATAATATGCTAAGATTTTGATTGTGAAAATATCTCATAAAATACTGGCATGAAACAATTTCAGGGTTTTGGTGAACCTAGTTCGACTTTGAGACTTGGTCACAGTTTTAACAAACAAAACCTAAGATGTAGTTAGGTAGAAGTTGTCATCACGTGGTCTACTCAAAGAAAATAATAAACATCATGAGGCCCATCACCAATTAAGGCTGCTTGAGAATGAGCAACCATCAACAAAAGGGAATAATTAGGAGACCAAAGAACCATAAACATTGTTACCATGACTCTCACATATGAAGAACAGAGTCCCCAGTTCAAGAGCATGTGGTTTACCATTTCGATTTCAGATACTTAAAGATCTGAAAATTCTCGATTGAAAGTAAAAGCTCAAGCTACTTCATCGTATCGTCCTAAAGAGTATTTACAGTAGCATACCTTTACATAAGCCTTGCAGTAGTCTTAAATGGTGGGGTATAAAAAGAATGAATCAGATGCAGAAGAGACATTAATCCGAGCTTCTTGTGCCCACGTCAGATACTGTACTTTTCCCACCAAAAGCATCTAAATTATTAATTAAACCAAGGATCAGTCTCTCTCTGTTCCTCCTTGCTTCAACTATCACATAATCTAATCCCTGTTACCATAATGCCAACATCATTTACAATAAGAATGCAAAATACTAACATGCTTTCAATATTCAATTAACGAAAATCCTAATATCGAGTAATAAACAGAGAATATGTCAATATCTCCTGCAACAATTCAGAAACCCAACCAATCAAGAAGATAAAATTAAAAAGCAGAGACAAACTCTAACCAGGGAAGACCTGAAACGCCGTGGGGCCATTACCGTAACTGAAAGCCCTAGTCCTGCACACTGTCATTCCCATTTGGGCACCTCTCTCGAGCATCCTGGACACCTTTGATCTTGACAGGTCCTACACGCTCTTCTTCATCAGCCAGTACGAATTCCGACCATTGATGTACAGCGTTGATTGATGACCGCCATGATAGTTGGCAATGATGAAGTGAGTTGAGTTACGGAAACGAAACCCATTTTGGATAGCCATAGGAGAAGTGGAAAACTAATGAAGAGACCACTGCAATTAAGGTAGAGAAGAGCTGGAACCGAGAATGTGGCTGTCATGGGATAAATCCTCTTTTCTCTCCTCTGAGAATCAAGTTTTTGTAATATCTTTTATAGTTGATTTTTTTAATTTATTTATCCTTCCTCTTGGTACAGATAATAATTTATTTTTTAAAAGAAAAATAAATAATTACTTTAGAAAAAACACATTGATTATCAAAGCATTATTAATTAGCATGCAGAGGAAAATTATCGAAGATCATAGCACAGGGGATATCTCTCTCATTTCACTCTCGAAGAAACCTCTGCAAGCACCTAAACCCCAAGTACTGAGCACAGAAATTCTCCATCTCCTCCCCGCCCGTCTCCCTACACACCTCCTCCTCCGCCGTCTCCTCCCAGTACTTCCTCGCCCCAAATCCTTGCGGGCCCCACCCGTAGAAATCGCCTTCGTAATCGTCAACAACGGCGTCGTAGCAGTAACCTTTCGCTTCGGCGATGGAGTCGAGAATCTCCTGCAAGCTAACGACTCGCCGACTCACCTTCCTCCTTGCTTCCCTTACCGCCGGGTCGACTCCCGGGACTGAGTCCAGCTTTAGAAGGAGACTCATAAGAGCCTCGTTCATCCTCAGCTTCTCGCGATCGTCGCTCCTGATGGAATCCACCGTGTCCTGCCGCTGGATCAAGCGTTTCAGCTGATCAGCCTCGCGATCGACGGCCGAGATTTTCTTGTAGAGTTTGCGGATAACGTGACACCGGTACGCGGATTGGATCCTTGCCGCGGCCTCAGATTGGGAAAGACAAGGAGGTGAAATTGAGGCTTTAGGTGACGACGGAGGGGACTGGATGGGAATTCGCTTGGTTTGCTTGGGGATAGTTTGGTCGTTATGGTCGACAGAGAAGGTTACAGTCGTGGTTGAAGAAGAAGAAGAAGAAGTAGAAGAGACGAAGCTGAATTTTCTGGAGGGTTTCATGGTGGTGTTTTCTTTTTCTGTTCGGTTTTGTCAGTGAAAGGGACGAGTGTCAGTGAGGTGGGTTTTTATAATTTCTCTGAGTTACCGGTTACGGTTATTGAATTTTCTCGGCGGGTATTTTTGCGTGTCGGTGATTCTGTGTCGTTTTAGTGCTTTTTAATTATAACATGTACGAATTGCCCGTTACAAAGCAGACCCATCTATCATTTGCTTTCTCCTTTTTGCATGATTTGTTTTGTTAAAAATTACTTTTCATAATTTATTTTATTTATATAAAAAAAAAAAAAAACTAGACTCCTTTTTCCTTTTCTTGGAAAACTTATTACCAGGAAATAAAAAATAGAGGGACATGATTGTTACAAACTGAGATTATATGTTAACCATGAAAGTTAACATCAATCCAGTAGCTCTCTAACAAGTTGTGAAATAAAATCAGCTACTGATTTCAGACTTTAATCAATACAGCAATATTGCGGCGGAACAACCTTCCCGGTGCAAGTTCCAAACCCGATATTGTATCCATCTCCCTGCAATGAATTCAAACATGGAAAATTTGAGCATGCCATCAGTGCAGTTCATATAGATTTACCCATCATGTTCTTAGTTCTTCATTTGGAACAGGGGAGTAAAGAAAACAGGAGCGACACCAGTAAGATGTATAAGTTTCAGTTCCAAACTTTTACTTCTTCCTCTTCCTAGTTCCTACTACTTAAAATGATTTTGATCCTGAAAAATCCTGTTTAGACAGATCAGAAAACCCTACTAGTAGCTTGATGCTAACTCCTATGACCACATCTTCAAATATTAAAAGGTTATATACTTGCATCGGTCTCGAAACTCAGCAACAACGGGATGACATACAGCTTTTGATATTACTTGGTATTATCGTGAGGTATCTTCAAAAAGCAACTCCTAGAATGCAACATAATTTAAAATTTTGATATACACCACAGCCCAAGACCCAGACAGTATCCCTGAACAAATAATTTAACATTCTTCCAACCAAATGAGAACACAGCTTGACCAATTCACTGAGTGAAGTTGCTAATTAATCAGTAAGGGAAAAGATAAAAGATGTGAGAGAATCCAAACCCTGTTACCATTTACCTCATGCATTCAAAGATACTTTTGTTAAAAGCAAATTAACAGAATAGATACAAGTGAAATGAATTTAGAAAACAAAAATGACGGGATGAACTCCTTGACTACGGGTAAGAGAAATGGTTGGACATAGAAACTATTGAGAGGAATGTTAAATAATAGCTAACCTTGCAACAACCAGTAAAAATGACCTCATCCCCGTCTTCTAAGAATTTACGAGTTGCACCATTCAATGATAATGGGTTTTGTCCATTCCACGTTAACTCCAGCAAGCATCCCAATGATTCTTGCTCCTGTTAGGAAATACATAAGTGATCTAGATTGCAATTGACAGAGAGAATCTATGCAGCCTATGAATTATGCATTTATAAAATCACACTATAGAAAAATATCAAGGCACAACATCATACAGGTCCACTGATAGTTCCAGTTCCCAGGAGATCGCCTGGCCTTAAGTTGCAACCATTAATTGTATGATGTGCAACCTGCTGAGTGACTGTCCAGTATCTGATATACAAGTTTTAGAAATATATATTAACCAAAAGTAAACAAAAAAACAAAAGACAACAGAATGATATGTGAGAAAGAGTACTTCTGTCTTTCCCTGAATTCAAATAGTTCACTTCTATATGCATACATTTTAAGGTTGGGAATATCTCTTTTTAGGAAGCTTATTTTCCACATACAAAAATTTCAAGAATATTTTTGTGGAGTAATATATCAGAATCTTATTGACATTATGGCAAATCTTGGCATAAGAAATTTTTTATCACTCTGATTCATGTTGTTACACTCCAGCCTTCAGCAAATAAAAGACATAAAAGAATAGTATGTGATGCTAAGAAGGTTATTCTGACAAGAGGCTGCCGCATATAAAAGAACCTCGTAAAACCGAGGACACATCCGAAGAGATACTCCTTACAAGTTTTTGAAGTTGCTTCTTGTTACAACACATGAATTATCTTGACCAGCAGGTTTGATTTCAACCTGGTGGTAACAAAGAAAATTAATCAATTTATTGAGATATGAAACGACCTGCCATCGTCTACAAAAAAATGAAAATCTTAATAGTCGCTAACAGAAAAAGATATAGTAAATATGGCCATTGAATAATGAAGTAGGCTTATTGGCCCAATATGGGAAGAAAGAGAATCAAGATATGTTTTCGGAAAAAAAACTTGTATATATATTAAACACTGCTAGTTACCTCTAATGAAATATCGTAGTTTTTGGATGTCTTTTCAGCCAGATATGGCAGCGGATGGGGGTCCTGCAATATGCATCACATATAATATAGACTTTTGCGATCTGAGAGAAAAATTAAAGCAACATTTTTGGTATTATTCACTAAGTGCTACCTGTTTGGGAGCATCACAGGCAAAAGGCTCAAGAGCATCTAATGTCACAATCCATGGAGATATTGTAGTGCCTAAGAAATCATAAAAAGAGTAAGGCCCCTGCTTGAAAATTGACAATCTTAAAAAGAATCGATGAGAAAAACTGTAGACAGAAGAATCAACTTAATGAGTAAAATAAACATGCAGCCATCATCAGGAAGCGTACAGTACACTGATGATGAGGCACTGATTCTACCTAATGGAATTCAAAAAACTTGAACATTGAATATTGGCACTTACTTACCAAAACTCTTTCCTAAGAAAGGCCCCAGGGGCACATATTCCCATGCCTGAATATCTCTAGCTGTAATCAACTGCTTGTAAATATAACATCTAAAAAGACACAAAATGATATCGAACTGAATGAATAGAGAGGATTCATACCACTCCAATCATTCATCAATACTAGTCCAAAAATATGATCTGCTGCATCATTAACATCTATAGGTTTTCCTAGTTTATTTCCAGGACCTACTATGGCAGCCTGCAAGAATTTGTAACAGTTTAATAAATCAATAGCAAGAATCACACATTGTACTATACAGAAGCAACTAATTTAACAATAATTATCAAGAAAATTTGATACTTAAATACATCATGATATCTAGATTTTTAAAATAGAACTTGAATACATTTAAGTATGAGAAGAGAAAAAAGCAGATCAGATGGACGTTCATGTATGAAAGGCTAACCATTTCTAGCTCAAAATCAAGCTTCATTGAAGGTCCAAAAGATGGTGGAGAGTTGCCAATTGGAAAGCCTTGACCTCTGAGAGAAAACAAAATGCAGTCTGAATCATTTTATTGGAGTTAAATAAAAATTCAACTAAGAAATGGTAACATATCAAACCTTAAACTAATCCGATCGAATCCTCATTTGAGAAAATAAACAGTGTGAACTATATAGAAATACTAGGGAACATAAATTTATATGCAATCATTTAATACATATCCCAAAATTGAAGCAAAAATGTTGCCTGCATTTGAGGAACCAACATTCCCTTAAGAGATATCATCTGTCATGCAGTTTTTCTTGTTTGCATGTCCATATGTTCTCTATACTTAAATGATGTAAACTATCAAGCATCCATTTACCACATAAGCTACCAATAACACCAATGAAGAAGCATGATGAAATTTTTTCTATTATACGTGGAAAATTAAGTTTTAGTAAGTACCACAGTTTCCATGACTATCTTGTTCAAACAAGTTTCCTCACCTTGGTCGAATTATGTCTGTCCCAGAGATAACAATTGATGATGCTCGCCCATGATATGCAATTGGAAGATGAAACCTGGAAGAATCAAGGATACTTTATACACTTACAAAAGAAAAACAAGAGGTTATACAGCCATAAATCCAAATTCATTAAATTGAAATCTTCGTCCGTCAAAAATTTCAAACCCAATTACCAGTTTTGAGGCATCGGGTTTTGTGGCCCACGGAATATGGTCCCACAGTTCTTTGCATGATGCATGGATGAAAAAAAATCTGTATAGTCCCCAACCTCAACGGGAAGAACCATTTCTACTTTGTTCTGAGCATTTATGCAAAAGTTTAGCACATTTAGGATTATATTAATTGCACTTTAGGATCAGGCACATGCATACCATCGGGTGAAGAGACCTCTGCCTCAAATCCGCATTGTCACGCAATGATGGCTCGTCAGCTGCATCATAAGACACCAACTAAGCAATTCCTTTATTGTGTTGGTATAACTAGCCTCCTTTTACCTATAAATTAAAACAATCTACTCCTCGGGCTAATATTCTTCATGAAGATTCACAACTAGTTCAGCTATAATAAGCTTTTCCTGTAATTAAACAGGATATCTATTTAAAAATAAAGAACCACCAAATAATTAAAAGATTCATACATGATAATAGCTTCTGAAGCGTAGCACGAGCTTCCTTCCACGCAGGGCGTCCCATGGCCAAAAACTTATTCAGATTAGACTGCAATCAAACAACGGCAGAATTTCATGCGATTATCCATAACAACAGAAAACCATGGACTCGTCCGTAGGTCATCTGCTACTCTAAGTAACACAGGATTTCCACTGCTACTGATATGAATTATAACAAAATCGATATATAAATGAGAATTTAAAACAAAATATATGCTAATACTCTAAAACTACGATTCCCGCCTTCGAATTCAACAAAAACGCTGACGACGTTTTCTCTTCCCCTGCAATGAAAATGAAATCAAACCTGTAGAAAGCAATCAGAGATCCAGAGGATCGGTCCGTTGAAGAGCCCGGCCTTGGTGATCTCGAAGAGGTCCAAAACGTACTCCCCAATCGCGACGCCGAGTCGGGCCGGACAACTCGGCCAAGGCTTGAACGCCCCGTAGGGGAGGTTCTGGATGGGGAAGTGAGAATTCGGATGGACGTCGACGAAAGACTTCAACGCCATGGTTCGAGTAGCAGAACAAAAAGAATAAACGGCGTTGTATGAAGCTCCGGTGAAGCTCGAGTCAGTGACTCAGTGACAGAGGATGGCCGTGGGATGGTAAATGGCGTAGGCAATATTTATAGACTCGACGAATCCTCTGGTACCAGTTGTCATTGTCTTTTTACGTACGGATAATTAATTGGGATTTTTGTATTTTTATAAATAATATTTTACTTAATTATTTTTTAAAACATTAATTAATATGGATAATAAAATAAAAAATGCAGGGTAGTTGGAATCTACGGTTCTTGATTATGATTCACGCCGGCAATGTTATCATCCACCGTTCAAATGTATTTTAATTATTTTTATTTTTATTTATATTTTTATAAGCAACGTAACTAATTTATTTACTAAATAAATAATTTTTAGGAAATTATAGGAGTAGGTGATATGATCAATAATTTGACCCACTCTTGAGATTCATAACACGTGATTATCTTACGTTATTTTAGCGATTTTTATATATTTATTATTTTAACTTGTTTAATCTATATTTTTTAATGTGTAACAAAATTAACATGTCCTTTAAATAATTAATATAAATAAATTTCAATTTTATAAACTTTGCTTTTTAAATATAATGTAATTAAAAATTTATTTTATTTCTTTATATATATATATTAGTAAATATCTAATATGATATTTCAAAAAGTTTAATAAAAAAAAATTTATACAAACACGTGATTTTTACAAGTCAATATTATTTTATATATGTTTATTATTTTTAATTGAGTATTTTATATTTTTATATATAATTTTTACTTAAAACTTAAAAATTATCTCGGATACTTGCAAATTACTACATGCATTAGAATTAATTTTTAAAATGATTAAAATTTTTTTATTGCATGGTTTGATATGGTAATACTAACACTAAAATTTTATATACATTTGTATAAATATATATGAAATAAATATTTTATTCTTATTATTTTCATTGATGCTTGAAATCAACAATTAAATTATTTTAATATATATACATGCTTTTGTTAAATTAGTTTACAGATAATTAATTTTATTTAAATATATGGCCTAATATAGTAATACCAACATTACATAATATATAGTAGATTGAAATATTATTATTTTTAAATAATTTATTATAATTATTATTGGACACATTATAATTGAATATATTATACATATATATAATATACATTGACTATAAATTTGAGTATACCATATAAATAAATAGAGATATCATAAATTAAAAAAGGTATTAGTTATTGTGTGTTGATGCGAACAACATAAAATTTATATATACACACACAAGATTGTTGGTCGTTTTTTGCAATTATCAATTTGCATCCAAAACGGCGACGTATGGGCTCCCGTGGGCTCCACCTCCTCCCCTTCGAAGCACAAATGAAGATCATTTAAACGCATTTCGACCTTCACCGAGTCATCGATTCGTTACAACAAACGGATCAAAACTAGAAAGCTTCCACGAAATATAATTTTATACACTATTTTTCTCAGGTTCAAGTGAATTATAATCAAGGTAACGAACGGATTGCCCAGATCGTTAGAAATTGTTCAGCTTCTATTTTATTGTTTGAAACCCTAGTTTTATTCCGAAAAATTTATCTTCACTTCTGTTTGTTTGATGAAAGTTTGTGTCGACAGCGGGGGACAGATATGTCGTTTGATCTCCTGTTGAAACCGTCTTGCGGCGGGTGTGGATCCACCACAGATTTGTACGGAAGCAGTTGCAAACACATGACCTTGTGTTTGACATGCGGCAAAACCATGGCGGAGAACCGCGCAAAGTGCTATGACTGCGGCGTCAACGTTACTCGCTTGATTAGGGTTCGCTCCCTACCCCTCCTTCTACGTAGTGTGTCATTCTTTGAGCGTCGGAATCTAGATATTCACATCGAATTCTGTGTCATTTTTCGTTGTCTCAAATCTTACAGGAGTATAATGTTCGGGCGAATCCAAGCAGTGACAAGAACTTCTTTATCGGTAGATTTGCAACTGGTTTGCCAAACTTTTCGAAGAAGAAGAGTGCGGAGAACAAATGGAGTCTCGTTAAAGAAGGACTGCAAGGACGCCAACTAACCGAAGTCTTACGGGTATTATGTTTATTTTTCACGTTCTGTCTGTTTAGTCGGCTTAAGATTTCCTTCCATATCTTTTGTGTGCTTTTTGAAGTCGGAAACGTTTGAATCGTCAAATGGTTATCTCAGATGGTATAAAAAGTTTAAGCATGTTGACCTACATTTAAAGGATACATATATATCTGAAGTCTATGTACGTTTAGCTTTACAGTTGAACTCTATAGGTGGTTTTTTAGACTGTTTTGATCGTATTTAGCTTACAGGACTGCAATCTAGAGTCTCTGAAGAAATTTAACTTTCTACCATAAAAAGAAGAAATTAAGGGCTGACAAGCTTAACAAATAGAATGGTTCATTGTGTCCTGGCTGTAAAGGTTCTTTGAATAATGAAGGCGAACAAGTTTATCTAATTTTATGGGATTTTAAGTTCGTTATAATCCTATAATTTTTCTGGCTAAAAAAAGTCGGTGCATTAAGAGAAACCATCAATCACTTGATCGCTTTCTCATTAGGATTTAGTGAAATAGTTGGTAGCAGGTTCATCATCTAACAATTTTTGTCCGTAAAATACGTCGTTGTCTGGCTAGTAAATGTTTCAGTTAAGTTTTAGAAAACACTGTTTTAGCAACTTAATTTATACCTGTTAGCAACTTATGTAACACTGCTTGCAGCTCTTGGCATTGTGCATCATATTCACATTAAGTGCTTGTGATTATGAAGGAGAAGTATAAAAATAAGCCTTGGCTCTTGGAGGATGAAACAGGCCAGTTTCAATACCACGGTCACGTTGAAGGTGCACAGTCAGCAACTTACTACCTGCTAATGATGCAAGGAAAGGAGTTTGTTGCTAGTCCTGCTGGTTGTTGGTATGGTTGCATCACATTTTTCTTATTATTGTTATCTTCTGTGTTCGTAGTGGGTTGGGTTCAGAAAATCCCTCTGTTGCATCCCTTCAATGACGCACCAGTGAATGTTTGTCAGCCTTTTGCCTTTTCTTTAGTGTGTGTAATTTCATCTTTGATTGTTCTTTGATGTGCTCGATAGGTATAACTTTAACAAGGTTGCACAATATAAACAACTTACCCTTGAGGAGGCAGAAGAGAAAATGAGGAATAGGAGGAAGACTGCAGATGGATACCAGAGGTGGATGATGAAAGCTGCAAATAATGGACCCGCTGCATTTGGTGAAGTAGAGAAGTTTGATGACAAGGAGAGTGGCGCAGCTGGTGGTAGGGGCCGAAAAAAATCAAGTGGCGATGAAGAAGAAGGCAATGTCTCTGAGAAAGGGGAGGAAGATGAAGAGGAGGAGGCTGCAAGGAAGAACAGGCTTGGACTCAACAAAAGAGCCGGTGATGATGATGAAGAAGGTCCGAGGGGAGGTGATCACGATTTGGATGATGATGATATTGAGAAGGGTGAGTTTCTGACATGTTCTTGACATTTTTTTTCGGCATTAAATAAGATGTTTTGAGAGTACATTCTTTTTTTTTCTTTAATAGATTAAAGGGATTTAGCATTGAGGAATCCAGGTGTTGCCATCCATGCCCATGAAATTTATGTAAAATCAAAAACCAAAATATCTATTAAGGTTCCCCAAATCCTCCCTTGAAGAATAAGACGTCTTGAGAACAAACTACTCGAGGAAGGAGATCAATAGTCTTCAAATCTATGAGAAGGAGAGCAAATGCTCCTAGCACTCTATCATTTCTTTCTTTTTAAAGGGCTCAAAAAATGGAAAAAGAAATGGTATTTTCTTTTAGATAAGAACGAAATAACAATAGAAGGAATTGAAGGGTACTGCCCATGTATAACATATTTAGAGATCAATAAGCAAAAGGTCAATGAGGTAGAAATGTCTCAATTTTGAAATGTATTGAAACCTTGGTAGTAGAAATGAGGGGGATGCTCTATTTCCAGGATTTCACTTTCAAATGAACCTCATAATTGTAAGAAAGTAGGTTTTTTTGGTTATGTACCTAGCAAAAGAAAAAATGGGATAGGATCTTATAGGATCTCCTTCCTCCCTTCAAAATTGGACTTAAGAGTTTTCTTTCATCAAGTTCAAGTAGTTATACCAAATAATGATAAAGGAACGGGACCTAACTTTCAAATGAAATTCTAAAATCCCCAAATCAACATTATCAAGGATTTAGTGCCCTATCAACAAAACACTCAGGGATCGGGACCAACCATCTTGTGGCAAGATAACTTCTGGCTGTCCGTTCCAAATTGTGACCTTCCAGCCATGATTAAGCCTTCTGGTTTTGAATTGGGTCAGCTTCTTTTTTTTTTTTTTGTATTAAGCTAAAAAGGTTTTAAAACATAATTTTGAAAATTATTTTTATTAATGTATGTTTAAGATGATGTTTTACTCTAATACTGTAAATATTTATCATTATATATAATATATTTAAAATTTATATTAATTATTTTATTTTGAGAAATATTAAGAGTATTAAGTCAGATATATATACACTATCTTTGCCCCCTTTACACGACTATCCAAGGATATCTTACATCTTGCTTTAAATCCTTACCTTTATCATATCCTATTCAACTACACTGCTCTTATCCTTCCCGTATGCCAAGTATTGCTGTCTGCATTAACTTCGGATTCTGTGCAAGTTGTAAGGGAAAAAATGTTCTTTTTTCCCATCCTTTTATCATTTGATTATATAGCAATTTACTTCAAACTTATTTGTCTGTCCTAGGTGATGATTGGGAGCATGAAGAAATTTTTACTGATGATGATGAAGCTGTTGGTAATGATCCTGAGGAGCGGGAAGATCTCGCCCCTGAAGTTCCTGCACCTCCAGAGATCAAGGAGGTTAGTTCATACTCATTACTTGCTAGGCTAGGGTACTTCTCGTGGATCCCATTATCATTTTCATGTGGCTTTTTTAGCAAATATTTGATGGATTTAGTAATATTGAATTTGAAGCCAACAGTAATTTACCATAAAAAATATACGTTTATCTGCCATTCAGTCCTCAAGCAGAAATTTCTATGTTGTTAAAGTTTGGTTGTAGCTCTTGTGCCTATAAAATATTAGTACACGGTGCAAAAATTTACAAGAACAAGCAGGAGTTAAGCATTTTAATCATGTCAGGATCTATATTAGCTCACAGGACCCATTTCATTCCTAAGAGACAGTTTTCTTTGGGTTTGAGGTTTAATTCCTTTTTGCTGGCATGGAGAGACACTATTCATATTTAGGGGTCTGCCTATGCTTCTTTAGTTTTTCATGAGATCTGAACGGACTTGCATTTCACCTTGGAACTTCAACTGTTTTTTTTCTTTTAATAATTTGAAGTTTCTCAATAATTTGCTTGAGGATTCTGGATAAGCTATTACTTGGGTTTGAAATGGCCATTAGGATATCTCTTTGAAGGCATGTTACCAGTTCTGCAAGTATGGAAAGGGAAAATCTGTTTTGATTGCTGTGGGTCATCTCAAATGATACATAATGTGTAAGGAAGACGGTTGTTTTTAAGAGATTCTACCTTTTTTGAGAAGTTACTAATTTTCCTTCCTCTTTCCATTCATTTCTCTGTTCAAGAGTTGAAGTTCTCTCATTATCCTATTGCTACCATTAGCAATTTGAATGGAGTTGAATAGGATAGGGTCACAGACAGAATAGTGTGTTTGCGTAAGATCCAGTTGGTCCAAATCTTGGTAGAGGTTATGGGTCTGAAATACAGTAGATGTTAAATTTAGGTCCAGAGGAGAGTAGGCTTAGTTGTAGTTTATTTTAGTTTGAAGTTCAACTTGATTGAACCATTTGTTGCAGTTCCTTGCTTGGATAATAAGTGATAATTAGTAATACATTCTTGTTACATTGGTTCTTGTTTTTTCTGCGGAAAGACACGAAAGTTCAAATCTCTTTTATAGCTACAGCAAGAATATCAGTGCTTATGTTACAAACTCCTAAATAACTTTAAATTTTTTAATATACTAAGTGTTGGAATAACTTGCACTTCACCTTGGATACCTGTTCTTCTATTTTGACTTGTAATTAGTCTCAATTCTAAAAGAAATTTTAGTAGAACACAAAACTCTTTACTCTTCTACCTAACATTTTTGTTTCACAATCTTAACAGTACCATACCGGCTTCTCCCATTTTTTCTAACCTTTGTTGTCTGATTCTAGAGATTCAGGTCAATAACCAAAATGAACCCAAGCAAACTTGTAATATGAATCAGTTTGAGAAACTTGGTATGGAGGTTGCAGAAGTTGAATGGTCGTAGATATCTATGTCTGGCATATTAAGTCAAAGGAAGTGAGGGATCTTCTGAAGATTAAAAGACAAGAAGGGAAGCGGGCTTAAAAACAAGCAAGACTTGTTCAATATGAAAACTAGAAAAATACAGAAATTATCTAAAAAATAATAAAAACTTGCAACATCAAACATTGTGCCACTCTTTTTATAGTTTTGTCTTAATAGATGATTTATTTATTTTTTAAGTTCAGGATTTACCTCCAGAATTTAGTTGACGGCTTCATTTGTTGCTTACTTTTCTTATAGTATCTTCATAATTTCTTTATGATATTTATATTTGAGTGAAATTTTAGAAATGAACTATTCGAAAAAGTATTGCAGTGTATTAGACCATTCAATGCAATTTTCTCAATACAATAATTTATGTCTGATTAGTTTGTGGGGTGACCACAAACTTGATAGATTTCAGGCCAATTAGTTTGATGGTTTGCATGTATGAGCTGATTGCAAAAACATTTGCTAGAAGATTGAGAAAGGTAGTCAAATTGGTTGTTGGGGAGGGACAACATGCATTTGTCAGTAGTAGATAAATCTTTGATGTACTGATGGCTAACAAAGTGTTGGACACCCTTTTGAAAAGTGGAGAGATGCGTATGCTTTTTAAACTTGGTACTGAGAAAACTTATAACCATGTTTCATGATCTTTTCTTTTATACCTCATGGGGAGAATGAGTTTCAGGTAAAGATGAAGAGCTTGAATGGCTAGTTGTGTGACTATTACATCCTTTAATGTGGTTATTAATGGGTGCCCATCATAGTCCTTCACCCCTTCTAGATCTTTGGGACAAGCTGATCCTTTGGCCCTTTTCTTGTTTATCCTTATTATGATGGTGTCTATATGGTGTGATTACTGAAGATGCTGAACGAATTTCTCTGGATAGATTTTACTCTACCCAGATAATTTGCATCCAAATGATAGCTAGATTACAATAAGAGGCTCTACCTCCATACAAACATGGCCTGTAGGCTTTGTCCTTCCCATCCAATAACCAACAAGGGGCTTGTCTGGCTAAGCAAGTTAGCATTTCTTGAAGAAAACTTTTTTTGTAGATAGTGAATTCTAATGATTACTTGATTGTCATACCACATCTTCAATACTAGCTTTATTACAACATTGTTTCTTATTCTTGCTCACAGTGCTTATGTTATTTGGTCAGTTTTAGGCATTTCAATTTGGTGCCTGAGGTAGTATAATGTTTCATTTTATGCAAATCTTAAAGAATAGCAATGTGTGCCCGTTTCAGTTTCTTATTCTTGCTCACAGTGCTTATGTTATTTGGTCAGTTTTAGGCATTTCAATTTGGTGCCTGAGGTAGTATAATGTTTCATTTTATGCAAATCTTAAAGAATAGCAATGTATGCCCATTTCAGTTTCTGACAACAGTTAATGATTTCATTTTCTGCAGGACGACGACGACGAGAATGAAGAGGAAGAGGGAGGACTTAGTAAATCTGGAAAAGAGTTGAAGAAGTTGCTTGGCCGAGCTAACGGACTGAATGATTCAGACGCAGAGGATGACGATGATGATGAAGACGTAAGTCTTTTGAAATACATTGTTGCAGTGTGCCTGGCTGATATTCTTGATGTTGTGTTGTGATTTTGGTGACCTATGAGCTGAGATAGTTCATCTTATTTCAATATGTCTGTTTTAAGTTGATTTTAGGAAGATAACGCTGCATTTTCTAAGTTTAGTTGACATTTCCAGAATTATAGTTCCAATATGCCGATAATCTATTTTGCTAACAATGTTCTATTTATTTTGGCTCGTTCAGATGGATGATGATGTGAGCTTTTCTCCTGTTCTGGCTCCGAAGCAGAAGGATCAACCTAAAGAAGAACCAGCTGATAGCACTCCTCCTAAACCAGTGCCGTCAGGATCATCTCGAGGAACTCCATCTTCCAAGTCAGCAAAGTCAAAGAGAAAATTAGATGGTGATGTCGCTAAGGCGTCCAATGGTGCTCCTCCGAAGAAGGTGAAGACAGAAAATGTATGTTGTATCTCTTGAAAGGCTGCCATGCTATTAAATGTGAACTAGTTATCTTGATGCATTGTTCAATGGCTTTGTTTTTTTGTCAATCAGGAGTTAAAATCTTCTGTAAAAGAAGAAACTGTACCTTCTTCTAAATCTGGTGCGCATGCGAAAGGTTCTTCGAAAACCTCGTCAACATCTCCGATGGCATCGTCACCCACTGGACTTGTGACTGAAGAAGAAATCAGGGCTGTGCTGTCACAAAAGACACCTGTAACCACACAGGATCTTGTTGCTAAATTTAGAGCCAGACTGAAAACCCCTGAGGTATGCCCCATTTATTGCCTTTGGTATGGTTATGATTCTTCTGTTTTCCTCACTTGTGCCCTTGCGAAAGAACTGCTTTTATTTGAGCTAGTCCGCTAAGAATAAAATGAGAAATTATGTGTGTATATGTATATTGATAAACAGAAATTCGGATACTGATTGATGAAAGTATAAGGCCTACCCCTCTTTATCTTCCAGATCCTATAATGTTTTGATGTTGGAAGTAAATCAACCGGGATGTTTAGGGCCAATATTACCCATATTGAATAAAATCAGAAAAAATAAAAATTGGAGATGAAATCTGTCCCCGCTTGTGCATTTCATTCATTTTCTTTTCAGCGGAAATATAATTATGAATTTTTGTTTAATCTTCGGTTTTCCTTTCTCCCTTGTTCTTGCAGGACAAGAAAGCTTTTGCAGATATTTTGAGGAGGATTTCTAAGATACAAAAGACTCCTGGACCAAACAACTATGTCGTGTTGAGAAACAAATGATGATGAAACTCCTTGAAAATTCTTGCCCTTTTTCTTACCAAGCTTGTGAGAACTAATGGAATTCACACAAGGTTGGTACCTTGCTTGGTGCTGAGGTATCTGTTCTCGGATCTCTCTGGATAAATTTGTAGTGGATTCTGTGATAATCTAGTGTTTAAACTCGACATCCGCATCTAAAAGCAATATAAGTCAGTATCACAAGTGATCATAAAATCTTTCTTGTAATTAAGGTTCTGTTGGTGGAATTTTCTTTCTTTAAGTGTTTACAATGTTGAAGGAAGGTGTGGTGGGTATTGATTTTTAAGAGTAATCAACGGCCATTGCAGCTTTGAACTTTTACCTGGTATAACTTTTTTTCATAATTATGAGCATTTTATAGGAAGATTTTAATATGTTTCATTTACTAAAGAATAGTCTTGAGAAATTCTTTACGGCCATGTCAAAAATTGTGAAATTCATATGGAAATTTCGTAGGGGAATTTATAGTTTGCTAAGCTCGGTTGGATGTATGAATAGTCAAAGTAAAATTCATATAACAATGTATAATATTTCTAATTATTTATATAATCCTGTTTCATGGTATGCAACCATATAGAAAGCCAAAACTCCAGCCAATAACAGTATAAAGCTTCCACCAATAACTGGGAGTCTGAGGCCGAGGGGGTAGGTGCTTCAAAACCTGCTGAGTTTGATGGTACCCTAATTCGAAGGAAAGATGTAGCTTCAGCTTATTTCTTGCAGTTTTCTAATAGGCTTGTTAATTAGGAAGTATCGAATTCCTTCCTTCGCTAATGAGATCACTTCTAGTCTCTCCGTGTACATTTTGATAAGGTTGCTCATACTGCACTGACTCATATTCCTCATTGTGCTTCACCTCAGCGATTCTCCCCTGCACTGCTGAGTAGATGAACCATGGCCGTCCATCGCACGAGTTGCGCGAAATTTTTTTGCCTCATTACTTAATATTTTTTTTAAAAAAAAATACATTTCTTATGTACTCATAAGTACTATATTGGAGTTGAATCAGATTTCGGATCAATCTATATTGATTGACTGTTTTCATTATGTTGTTACTAGTAAATACCACTCTTTTTGGTTTTGGATCTTCTAAATCATTCCCACAGAAGATCCGAACCTATTTTTTTCTGATCTTTCGATAAAAAAATTTATTTTTTTTCATAAAAAATAAAAGATAGAACCAATAAAAATTTCTTTTTCGATTCATCCAGAGAATTGTTGAGGTACTTATACTCATTATGCCTAGCATTGAATAGGCTGAGTATTCACCCTATCAATATCTCAAATCAATGATGGGTTCTGTTCGGCTCCAACCTAAAAGGGCACCAAAATCGGACCGAACCCTTCCATTTGTCAGGCTATTGTTCTCTTGAGTCTGTATACAAAGCATCTTCTGTCCTTTCCACGACTATTAATTAGATTCCGCCTCTGAATATCCAATCGAATTCAAGATTCAAGATTCTAATTATATGTTTTAATATTTAAATAAGATTTAATAACTATTAATAATATAATTAATAATACTATAATTTTTTTTTTAACCTATATACACAAAACAAATAATTTGATTTAAATTTATATTTTTGAAACATAATAGAATAATCAATCATTATACCTAAATATTGATGATTTTATTTAAATAATTAGTTTCTAAATAAAAAGAAAAAGAACAAAAAAATTATAAATTAAAGTGAGAAGCTGTAAATCATGTTTATTGTTTAGAAGAAATGAAATAGCTTTGTTTCATAGCTTTAAATGTGTGTACCATACTTGTCTCTCTTTTTTTTTTTTTTTTTAGATGAAATACCCTAATTTTACCTATAGTAATTTTATTTTTAAATTAATCTTATTATTTTTATTGTATTATTTTTTTTTTTTTACTTTCACATATTTTCAAAATTCACTAATTTAAAACTAATTTCTATTTAATCTAATAAATTTCAAAAATTAAAGTGCAATCCTCAAAAACCCAAATTTAAACATAACAAAAATCAATGTCTAAAAACCCATTTTTTCAAGTAATTAAACCCAAAAGCCCATTTTACTTCAAAATAAAGCCCAAATAAAAGCTTGGCCCATAACCTAATCCCTCGACCAAAACGCCACCGTTTGAACCTTCAAAAACACGCGAAAAAATTAGAAGAGGGGAGAGTGGAGCGGGTTAGAACACGTGATGAAATTATAACCGTTAGAAGCGTCAAAAACACGCCAAGAAATTAAAGGGGGAGAGGGGAGCGGATGCATAACGTCACAGAGAGAGAGAGAGAGAAGGTTTAGAGAGGAAGGAAATTCGTGAAGAGGGCTCGCGAAGACGATAACCACTGGGCTGATAGCGGGGTGAACGAGCGCTGCGGTAACGAGCCGTAAGAAAGATGAGCAGAGCGTTCCTTCCGCCGGCCTTTATAGGAGTAAGGGAGCGTGGTGAGATAGATAGACGTCCAATCAGCTGGTTGCTCGGCCTTAGTATTGGGCGGATCTCACACTTCAATCAACCCCTTCGATCCAATCAATCGATCGATCAAGAGGCTAATCTCTTTTATTATTTATCTGTTGATACCGTGGAGGCTTTTCTGTCTTAAATTGCCACCCTCTTTGAATCTCATCTGCTGAGTCTTTTCCTTCTTAAATTTGCAAATTGTTTTTTGTCATTTATTTCAGCATCTCGATTTAACGTTTTTTTCTTTCCATGCTCTGTTCAGATTGCTTGATGTCAAACAAGGACAGAATAAGAAGGGAAGACAGTACTCTATCTGTTATTTGAGTACATGGACACTGATCTCCGGAAATTCATCAAGAGGTACCGCTAAACTGGAGAGAACTTTCTCACTAAAACGTTCAAGGCTTTTAAAATTTTAATCAAACCTCTTATGTTTGGAGCTTCTTGTAGTTCACAAGTTTATTGAATTTTTCATTGATATACATGAGTCGGAATTAGAAGGATTTCTAAACTCTCTCTCTCCCTCATTGGGTCAAAGACTCAAGCAGTTTTGGATTTGATCATTTTGGATCTGATGTGTGTTCCGTATGTTTGGTTTGACTCTGGTAGTTCTCCTATCATCTTATCACCCATTACTTCCGTCCGATTTGTTTGTGACTCGTGCTGCATGGTATAGATAGATTGTTTTTGAATGAAAGGATGCTTACTACATTGGAACAAATTAAACTTTTTAATCAGGTACTGTATTTGAATTAAAATTTTCATTTCTGATCGTGGCATATGTGTTGTTACTATATCAAAACATTGATAGGATGATTAAAAACTATTTGTTTGCTACTTGTAGTCCTGTATCTCTTGTTTTTGCTTGCTGTTGCCCATTTCATAATAAATGTAGCTGGTGTGAAGATGTTGAATTCAGAAGTTGGTTTCAACTGTGTGGTGTATCGGCTTTATGTGGAAGACGGTCTTCTGTAGCTCTCTCTTTTTCTCTCTTTACATATATATACCTATACATTTATTCTTTTGAGTAATGGTTGCTCAGAAATCCTTAATGTTATATTATTCTGTCATTTTTTTTTTGTATGCAGGTTATTGTTTACATACCACAATGCATAAACTTGATGTTTAAGGCACATCTTACCTGGTGGTTCCGCTCTTTGGTCTTCTTGATTTTGTTAGAAGGATGAAGCCACCGGAAAGAAAAGATAGAGACTTTTGAAAGGTTCATTGAACTTTGTATGTCGGGTTTCTTCTAATCATATATAGTTAAAAAATGAGTTTAAGGTAACACGTGAATGATGTAATACTGTTAAAGCTCTATAATTGTTCAAGATAGTGTACTTTGGTATGGCTAGCCAGTTGAGAACTTCGGTTGCAGGACTATAATAGGCTGCTGAAATATCGTTTACATTACAAGAGGTTTACACTGCTAGCTGGAGTAGATCAATTGGATAAAACATGTCTTTCATCGGTTGAGCTGACTTAGGTATTTTTCTGTGATCTTGTCACCCTTTATTTTAATTTCAAGTTCTTTTGTGACTGCTGATCTTTGGGGAAATATCTCTCCTTGTTTGAATCAGCCTGGGTAGTTTTTCTATTATCAGTTAACGTGATCTTTCTCTTGCAATTTTTCTGCTGCTCTATTGCAATGAGATCAAATAGGTATAAATGTTGCTTATCTTGGAGCAGTCAGAACCTATTGAAGAAGTATAGGAATTAAGATTAGAAGGAAGACGTTCTAAGTTTCAATGAATAACTCATATTAGCGGCCTCTTTTTTTTTCCCTATTGAATAACTCATATCTTGGAGCAGTCAGAACCTATTGAAGAAGTATAAGAATTGAGATTAGAAGGAAGACGTTCTAAGTTTCAATTAATAACTCATATTAGTGGCCCTTTTTTTTTCCCTATATCCTTTCCTTTTTGAATTCTTCGTGCTTTTTAAGTTTAAAATTTACATTTTCATATTAACTCAAAAGATGTATTATGTCTTGAATAATTAGATGGTGCCAAATAATTGAGGGTGGTGGAAGGATGATAGAAATTAAAGGTTCCCTGTGCACTCAGTGACTGCTATGTTATTGATGGTTGATATAGTTAAGAAAATCAATTAATTTAAGTTTTTAATTGTCTACCTCTTGCTAAGTTGGTAGCTATTGAGTGGATTTGGAGGTCAGAAGACTAGTTTCAAGTGTATAGTGTTTAGGCTCAATGTCTATGGTGATCTATGATATCTTTTGATTTTTTGCGGTCCATGTTAATCATCTCTCTCTCTCTCTCGCGTATTTTGAGAAATTGTTTGTAGATATCCTTAATTAGATCTTATTGCCTTAATTTTTTTTTTTTAAAAAAAACATTGATTATATTTTTATGTAGGTGAGGTTTAAGGCATATTCTTTAGCACATCTTATGCGGTTGGTGCTTTCGCTTTATGTGTTTGCTTAAGGGTATCTAATTAGACGCTTGAAACAAAAAAGATACGAGCAATGTGCATTTTAACATAGCAAAATTGTTGGATACTTGCAGGCCCAGGAATGAATTACTATATCATTTTTTGCATGGTGGGAAATTTACCCGTCTTCCTGGATTTGTTCATCCTTCTCTTCTGCTTTTGAATGGACTCTGGTAGTTGTCATATTATCATTTGATCCTTATTTCTTTTGTATTTTGTTTGTGATTCTTGTTGCAGTCAGATAAGGGTGGAAGAATAGTAAGAATCTTATATTGCTATAAAATGAACTTCTCATGTGGTGGAGTTCAAATAAGAAAGGTTTTCAAAATTTAAATCAAATGTCTCGAGCTTAGAGCTTCTTATAGTTTCCAAATTTATTAAATTTTTCATAAAGATACATGAGTCCAAATGAAAGTAGATATGGGATTAGTTCGAGCATTTACTCTTACATTGAAGAAATACACTCATGAGGTAAAATTTGTTTCTTTGTTAACTGTTTTACTATATGCAAAATATAGTATCTTCAAATGTTGGTGAACTCTGGATGTTTTTGTATTTCTACAAATTTTAGCTCTATGGTACAGGGTTCCCGAAATTCTTTCATAGGCTATCAATCACTCAACTGCAGTAGATATGTGGTCCGTTAGTTGTATATTTGGTGCACATCATTTTGTTATTTATTTTTTAAGTCTTTTCCACCTGTATATTTGGTTAATTGTTTCATTGTATTCTGAATTTTAGTAGAGCTTGTCACTAACTAACCATTTTTCACTGGAGATTCTAAACTCCAACAGCTTCTACATATTTTAAGGTAACATGATATTTTGATGATGAAAAGAAAAGAAAGGAAAAGAAAAGAAAGGAGAAGAAAATGAAGGAAAGGAAAGGAAAGGAAAATAAAGGGAAAGGAAAGTAAGGATAACAAAGAAAAGAAAGGAAGAGAAAGGAATGGAAAAAAAAAGAAAAGAAAAAGAAAATAAAAGAAAAGAAAAGAAAAGAAGGAAAGGAAAGGAAAGAAAAGGAAAGGAAAGGAAAAGAAAGAAAGGAAAAGAAAAGAAAAGAGAAAAGGAAAGGAACGGAAAAGAAAAGAAAAGCGAAAAGAAAAGAAAGGAAGAGAAAAGAAGAGAAAGGAAAAGAAAAGGATAGAAGAGAAAGGAAATGAAAGGAAAAGAAAAGAAAGAAAAAAAAAGAATAGAAAAGAAAGGAAAGGAAAGGAAAGACAAGAATGGAAAGGAAAAGAAGGGAAGAGAAAGAAAAAGATAATAAAAGTAAAAAAGAATGGAAACATACATATGCATACATGCATACATACATATGTACATACATACATACATATGCATTATGCATATATACATATATTCATCAGTGCATACTTGCATGCATACATACATACATTGAAACGTACATACATACATTCATGCATACACATATGCATTAAATGCATATATACATATGTACACACTTTCTCTCTCACTGTCTCTCTCACCCTCTTTCTCGCTCCCTCTCCCTCTCCCTCTCTCTCCCCCTCTTTCTCGATCCCTCTCTGACGCTCTCTCCCTCCCTCTCTCACTCACTCTCTCTCTCTCTGTCTGCCTCTCTCTCACTCTCTCTTTCTCTGTCTCTGTCTCTATCTCTCTTTCTCCCTCACTTTCCCTCCCTCTCTCTCCCCCTCTCCTCCTCTCTCTCACTCCCCTCACTCTTTCTCTCTCTTTTCCTCTCTTTCTCTCTCCTCTTATCTCTCCCTCTCTATCTTTTTCACTCTCTCTCAGTCTCTCTCTCTACACCCCTCCCTCTTGCCCTTTCTCTCTCTCTCTCTCCCACTATCTCCCTCTCTCTCCCTCTCTCTCCCTCTCTCCCTCTCTCCCTCTCTACACCCCTCCCTCCCTCACTCTCACTCTCTCTCTCCCTCCCTCTCCCTCTCCCTCCCTCCCTCTCCCTCCCTCCCTCTCCCTCTTTCTCTCCCTCTTTCTCTCCCTCTCTTTCCCTCTCTCTCTTTCTCTCTTTTTCTCTCTCTCTCTGTCTCTCCCTCGCCCTCTTTCCTACTCTCTCTCTCTCTCTCTCTCCCCCTCCTCGCTCCCTCTCTTCCCTTCTCTCTCCCCCCCTCTCTCCCCTTCTCTCTCCCCCTCTCACTCTCACTCTCACACCCTCTTTTTCCCTATCTCTCTCTCTCTCCCCCTCTCCCTCTCCCTCTCCCTCTCCCACTCCCTCTCTCTCTCTTTCATTCTCCCTCATATGTACATACATACATATGCATTATGCATACATACATACATATATTCATTAGTACATGTATGCATACATACATACATGCATACATACGTACATACGTACATACATATATATGCATACATACATACAAGTGCATACATACATGCATACATACGTACATACGTATATATGCATACATACATACAAGTGCATACAGGCTGCAGTAAATTGGATACCTGTAATTTTAACAAACATCTTGCAAAGCCTGATGTACCAACTCTGTAAAAGTATTGCTTTTGTCACGTGCATGCAGTGTTACATAGGTAATTTCTTTGATCTCCACTTAAATTATATATATAACTTGTTCTCTATCTTGCACTATTTCTTCATCGTAGGGACCTTAAAGCTCAAGTTCTTATGGATCGACAGACAATGTTGCTTATCATAGCAAATCTGGGGTTAACTCGGGCATTTACTCTTCCAATAAAGAAATACACTCATGAGGCAAAGTTTCTTTCTTTGTTAACTGTCTTACTGCATACAAAATTAGTGTCTTCAAATTGACAAAATATGTTATATGTTGCCCATACATTTTTAATTCATAAACTATTTCATGCTATTTTCTTACGAGCTCGATGGTCATCACAAGAATTTTATATATATTCATATTTTTCATCTTACGTGTGATACCTGAAAATTCCTTAAGATAAATGGACTTATAAATATATTCAAAAACCACAACGAAGTGCAGCTTAACTTTTACTACTGTTAATTTAAGCTCTAATTTAAAATCATATGAATTAAAAAATAAGCTCTTAAATAGATCAAAAAAAAGAACTTCTTCCATAAAGAGTTCTTCTCATACATAACTGAGTAAAAATTGGGTCATGAAAATGACTTAAAATAACTATTATCAAGTGTGAGGGATGAACAATTATTAGCACCTGTAGTTACTATCAACAATGTCGTTAGGGATGTTGTCTTATCACTTTTTTAGCTATAATTTTGTAATCATCACTTCTATCATAATTTTCATTCTATTATATAATCTTTTACTCTACTAAATTGAAATAGTACATAACCTAACATGTAATTGCATTTCAAAAAAATAAAATGTTTAAAAATGAAAATTTACATCATAATTGGTTTTTCATTAAAAAAAATTAATTAAAAGTAAAAATCTCGAAAAAAAAAAATTAAGTTTTAACTTCTAATCGTTTAGATTTTTTTAAAATAAAATTGTCTCAAGTTTACTTAATTCCCTTATATAATTTTGTAAAACTTCATATGTAGGGTTATATATTTTTATATGAATTATATATTTTAAAGATGGAGAAAAAAATGATATTAAATGAATAGAGAGATTACTTAATAATAATAATAATAATAGTAATAATAATTATTATTATTATTGTTATTATTTTAACACAAAATTAATCAATGTATGAGAATTAACTAATAATAATTAAAATACATAAAAATATTAATCAACATTAAATAGATGTTTTTTAAATATTGATAATATATATAACTAAAATACAAGAAAGAGCAAATTCTTAAATACAAAACTAATCTTCTGAAATTATATTAATTCATATAAATATCTAAAATCATATATTAGATCGCAAATGATAGAATTATAAACATCGTGTACCAGGTTACATCAAAATTATATTTTTTAAATTTAATGATATTATTAACACATAGTACAATATATTTTAATTTATTTTTAATAATAATCAATGCCTATCACGACTTTAAACTTCTACTTAATATAATTTTTTCTATAATTATAAATATTTTATAAGAAAATTTTAAGATATCTCAGTTATTAAAAAATAGTCTTGAGAGACTCTTTAGGACAAATCGAACATTGAGACTTTGTAGTTCGCTAAATTTGGTTGCATGCACGAGTATATATAAATTTTTAACGTATCTTTACTATTAAAGAGAGCGTAAAATGTGTTTAGATATTTAAAAATAATTATTAATATTATATGCATCGTGATTATCATGTAATTTAAAAGTAAAAAATAGAATTAAATGGCATAAATAATTTGCATAGGAGTTGATAATTTTTTATTGTATATTAATATAATTTATATTTTTTATTTTAAAAATATATAAAATATATACACACACATGTATATATGATATTTTAATATTATTATGAAAATTAAGGAAAAAAAAAATACAATTTTTTTTATGCAATACTTAAAATTTAAAATAAAAAAAAAAGTAACAGAGGGTATCAAATTTCGACATAATCAAAGTAAAATCCACATGACATTACGTAATATTTCTAGTTCTTTATATAACCCTGTTCCACAGTCTGCGCTCATATCCATTATCATCGACTGTGAAAAGAAAATAAGAAATGGCCGCTAAAAACCCACATAGAAAGCCAAAACCACCAACGACAGCATAAAGCTTCCGCCAACAAGAGGAGTCGAGGCAGAGGGGCTGGGTGCTTCAAACCCTGCCGAGTCTGATGATACCTCAATCCGAGGGCTCTCCTTGGGCATCACCTCCACATGTAGCTTCAGTCCTCTCTTGCAGTTCTCTGGCTTGCTACTTAGAAAGTACCGGATCCCTTCCTCCGCCAATGAGATCACTTCTAATCCGTCCGTGTACATCTTGATGGGGTTACTCAGATCGCACGACTCGTATTCCTCCTTGCTCTTCACCTCGGCGATTCTCCCCTGGACTGCTGAGTAGGTGAACCCTGCACACCCCACACGTGACTCACGTGAATAAAGTTTTGCTTCATGAATTAATTTTTAGTTGTAAAAAATGAAATCCCCGTGAAAGGAAAAGAAAAAAGAATGATAGTTCAACTGCTAACTAACCAACCAGTACTATCTGCTAGCTTCTGGAAAAAGAAACTGAAACCGAAGGGTATAGTTTCTTAAGAGGTAAGATTCCGAAGCAAAAAAAGAAAAAAAGCAGTAAATTTTCCCACGAAACAAACAGAAAATCAGCTAATGAAATAGTGGGTAGTTGATTAATTCTGGCACCTACTGCTTCCAATATGTATCTAGTTAAAAACAAACAAGAAAAGAATAAACCTTTTTAAGCCCAAGGGATTGATTACTACTAGTCTTTTTCTTCAGAAAATAATAGGAAGAAAAAAAAAAATCTGTTGTTTTCTCAGGAGCCAAACAAGTGTGAACTTCACTAGTCCTAGATTTTCTTAAGAAAGAAAAAGGAACTTACAAATTTTATCACCAACCCTGAACTCTCTGCCAGATAACCAGGAAGCCAAATCAGAAGAAGGGTCCCAGCCACGATCAGATCCTACCACGTGGTCCATCTCGGCTGCAACCTTTTGGCCGCCGTGGCCGACCAAAAATGCCACCACAACCACCATCACCACCAACCCATATAATCTACCAGATGCTGCCATGTTTGCCCACCACCACAAGCACCAAACCTTTTATTTGTTTTGAGAGAAAAAAACCCAAAAGGAAAATGGCGAAACAGGGAGAAGAAAGAGATGGGAAAAGAGTGTTGCGTTACTTGAGGAGTGTTTGGTATCTGAGAAAAAAAAAACCTCTTTTTAATGGGGTTTCGACGTAGCTTCCTTGACTGGTTGGTGCGGGCCCAATGCTATATCGGGTCGGTTTTTAACCGTCCTTTTTACTTACCAGTCATGATTATTACCCATAGGTGGAGAGAGAGAGAGAGAGAGAAAAAAATCGGGTCGGGTGCAATAATCTAAAATCGGATCCGACCCGTTTAGGATTAACATATCCTAAAATTTACATGTAATATTAATATTTATATAAATTAAAGATTTTTTAATTACAATTTCATTTGTAATGTTTTTTATCTACTTCAATTCTTCCCATTTTTAAATTAAAACTTAATTAATTAATTAAATTAATAATAATTTTATATTATAAAATAGAAGAAGATTGAATATTTCAAATAAATAAAAAATATTATGAATTAAATTTCAATATAAAATATTAAAAACTAAATTATAACATGTGTTAAAGTTAGACTCTAATTTAATAATTTGCACTCAATATTTTCACTTTTTAAATTATGTTAAAAAAAATCATATCATAAATAAGCTTGTTATATATATATATATATATATATTTAATGCAGATGAAAGATTGCTTAGCAATAAAGTAAAGGTTAATTTTATGTAATATATTCAAAATAATATAATATAAATTATACCAAAGCTTGTTATATGTATATGCGTATGTGGGTGTCTTTTTCTGAAAACATACATACATATATACACACATATATATACTTATTTGACTGATCATAAATATCATGCATGCATGCATGTGAATCGCATTCAACGCCTTCAAAGTTGATTGTATTTGCTTCTTCCTTTATGGATGAGCTTAATTATACATATAGGCACACATACACACACACACACACACACATATATATATATATATATGTATATGCGTATGTGGGTGTCTTTTTCTGAAAACATACATACATATATACACACATATATATACTTATTTGACTGATCATAAATATCATGCATGCATGCATGTGAATCGCATTCAACGCCTTCAAAGTTGATTGTATTTGCTTCTTCCTTTATGGATGAGCTTAATTATACATATAGGCACACACACACACACAGATATATATATATATATATATATATATATTTATACGTACATATACGCACATATATAGAAACACAGAGAATCAGAAACATGCATATTGCCTAAATGTGTATTGCTTTACCGAAAAAGTTAATTATGTAGAAAGAAAAAAAGCAAAACCATATATAATCATAAACCACATATCGACTGTGACCAATTATGAATCTTCAGATAAATTAGAGAATCAATTTTCATAAACATTGTAAATATGGATAAATTGTTTGAACTTTTTAAAGAAGAAAATTTCAAGATTCAATAAAAAATTTTCTTGAAAACTTGTATTTAATCATATAAATTTGTAGATTCAATGTTTTTAATCTATTGCCTGTAGTTAATTTTGGTAATCTGTATATATTAAGTTATTGTAAATCTTACTCTCTTTATTATTAGATATAATTATATGTAAACCATAATTTACTAATGCAATCATAAAAGTAGATTTGATAATTCAATTTAGTATCAAAATTATTTGAATTAGATGAGTAAATTATAATTTATAAAAAATTTATAAGCAAAAAGAAATTGATAGTGAATTGCACAATTCAAATCCAATAGTAGAATATGTATATGCATATTTAGTTATACCAGTAAATATCAGAAAAAAAAAATCTTATACTAATATCAGTATTAATATTCAATTTAACAAATATTTATACTTTTATAAACGGGTAATCTTTTAATAACGTTAATTTTTTTTATCTCTATCTCCACATCTTCATTATATATGACATGTTCTTTTTGACATTTTGTAATGTTGGTCTTAATTTAAAGCGGGTTATCATATGTGCTTCAAATAAAATATTGAACCATAAATTTCCCATCATCAACCACTCTAAGTCTAAGTAATTTCTTGTTTCTCGTCGAGAAAAAAACTCAAGCTAAGGTAATAAATAATAATTTATAGTCATCAACTATTATATTATTTACTAGTCAATATATTAAATTAGTGTTAGAAGAATTCTAGTTGCACGATTCTTTATGTAGTTTTTTTTTTTTTTAAAAAAAGTCATTCTAATGGGACACTAATGTATATACAATGAATTTTTCTTTAACGCAACATGAGCATATGGAACTTTTAGCGCAACTAAAGAAGCAGAACTACCAAAATGACTAATGATACTACTAACTTGTTTTCTAAAAAACATAATAAGAAAATGCACAACTTTATATATATAGCACTTTACTCCTTAATAATACTTAAACTATCAAACTCAAACCTTTAAGGATCGTATAGAATACGTCTTCTTGTACACCAACTCAATTAGAAACGTAATCTAATTCGTGCCCAAGTAGCTGGTTTATTCTGGTGATGAATGAAATATGATAACATCAGTATCTTCAGGTTGTTTAAAGGTCACCTTCTTTTTCACTAATCTTCCACTAGGATTTCTTCTCAATATTGAAGAAGTAGTACTCTGCATCGAAGAACAAGATATGTCTGTAGAGAAAATCTCTACAGGTAATTCATCAACAACAGTTGTTGAATTATATTGCAGTATTATACTAGAAGACGATGAAGGGTGAACCCTCTTAGAAAACTGCTTTAAGACATAGAGTTCACTGCCTTTGAAATAGTGATGATGACCCGATCTTAAGTTAAAAGCTGGAGAGTCCAAAAGCCATTCCTCTAGAGTTCGTTTTCTCTTCTTTACCTCTTGTGAATCACATTGTTCTGATCTCTTCTTTTTTTCCTTTCTTTTCTTTGTCAGATCATTTGCATTCAAACAGTCCAACTTGATCAAGTTCATCAAAACCAATGAGGACCCCTGGTTTGAATTACTTTCTTGATGATCATCATCATCATTTAATGATGATGATTTCGTTGATTGTGAATGTAACTCTTTACAAAATTTTCCTCCCATCGAAGAATAGAATTATTTTGAGATCAGAAAGGGTTTGGATGAGTTAATTTTTGGGAATCATATAGTAGATTATTGACGGACATATCTAGAGTTACAAATTAATGTAATATTTATGGCCAATTATTTTCTTAGTTATTATCTTAATTTGAACTATATGGTCATGTGACGAAAATTTTGATTCCTTCTTTCATAGATTCTGTATTTTTTAAGAGAATTTCAAGACTTCTTCATAGTCTTTATCGAGGTTATACATATATATATATATATTATATTTCTAAGTCTAGGCTATTTTGTTTTCTCTTATTGATGTTATTCACATAACTTTTCTCTTTTCGGCTTATGTTTTATTTTAATTAAGATATATTTATTCAATTAGATACAATACAAAACTAGTTTTTATAATATAACAAAAATATTCTAATTCTAAATTCAAACTAAGCGCTTTATGATTCTCTTTTAAAATTACTATGAAATTAAACACTCGAGTGTAGCTATTTTAATTATGCATCAAATACATAATAAATTATTTTGGAGTAATATGATTTTATTATTAAATCAAGAAATATAATCTCATTTTGGATTCAGAAATTGGGTTATTTTTCTTCAGTAATTAAGTTCAAAATTTTCTAAAGAATTAAATTTACGCAATTTTTTAAAATTATTTATACTCTTGAAATAATTAATTATTTTCACTCGATTTGTTAAAAAAAATAAATTAATTTGACTAATTAACCCAATTTAATTGCTAAATTTAGCCTTAAAATCTACTTTTTAATGGGAAAATTGCGATACGTTTGATAGAAGAAAAGAAAAAAGACATGAGAAAGTTTTGATGAATAAGAACAAAAACCTCCTTGGATAATCCTATTACTTAGAATCTTGTTGTTGTTTTTAGGGAAAACGACAACGTTCTGGTGGTCAGTTAAACTTCAGAAAAATAAACTTAATATTGTCACACATGTATATGTATACATATATGCAATTATTTTTCTTATTAGTTGTTTCTTTTTCGAGATTTTTATGACTTAATAAAAGACTAATTTGAAATAATATAGATAATAAGTTTTTCCAAATCGAGTCACCGAGATTATTTAAGGCTAATAATATAGACTATTCATATCTATGTATATGTATATGTATTGTAATACCTTTAATTAATTTTAATTATAATTAAAATTAATGAATAAATATAATTTTATAATTTTTTTAAATTTTTGTAAAAATAAAAAAAATTAAAGGGGGATGAAATTGAAAATAATTTTGGAAAAAATAGTTAAAAATTTAGATTCTGATGGTATTTTTGAAAAAAAAAATCGAAAATTGAATGGTCAAAATATAATTTAAGAAAATTGTGCCAAGTAGAATGTCCAATCAGCAGCCCCGATGAACTGGAGCGCGTCGTGTGGCAAAGGACTCTGATGCGGTGCCATGCGGGAGGCCATGCTAGCGATCCGCGTGCCCGGTATCGAACGGTCCGAATTTGTTCCCGCACGCACTGACGATCTGGGTTCGTTCCCTCCTCAGATGCGATCGGACCATCACGATTAAACGCGATGAACGATCCAGATCCACTTCTTATTTAAACGCGATTAGATGATTTAGATCAAATCTCGATAAACGACCCAGATTCACTTCCTATTTAAACGTGATTAGACGGTTCAGATCAAACGCGATGATCGATTCAGATTAAAAGGAGACGGATATAAATAACTCTCTTCACACCAAATCCTAAACCCTAGCTGCCAGACCCCCCCCCCTCCACCCGGAGAAGAAGACCCAGTCACCGGGAAGGGAGCCGACTGCCACCCACCGCAATGCCAGAGCCACTTCCAACTGAAGAGGTAAAAAAAAAATTATTTGCTCAAAATTCTATTTTAAATACCCTAATGACAAAATCGAAGCAAAATGACCAGCGGATTGGTTGAAAACTACGAGTAAAGTCCGATAGCGCCGCTGCGAAAAAAAAGTAAAAATCGTCTCTGATAAGACTCTTCTGGATTCCTATTTCAGTAATTTTTTTACCATTGTAATCACAATTCCTTTCTCTACAAGTTGACCAAAGCATCGGTAAGTTTCGATTTTTCGACTTTTTTCGACCAACTGAGGCTCCTTAAGTGTTTTCTCTTAAGGATTGGTAAAAAACTGGCCACCAACCAAAAACAGCCGACCTGAGGCAAACCGTCACCGCGAACAGCGGTGCCATCACGTGAGCATGACGGAGTCGCCGTACCAGAATTTCAGAATTGGCCAAAAATGGCTTCTAACACTGATTTTAAATTTTTCGGAGTATTTTTAGGTACTTGAAGCACGTTTTAATCCCCAAATAAAAATTCAAGGAATCTGAGGACTGCCAATAGGCGCAGTCAAGAGCTTAGTATTCAGACATCAATTTGATTAAGAATCTCTCACCTTATTTCATGTTATGAAATTGAAGTTTAATTTTAAATAATATTGTATTTTGTGAAACTTAAAAAATATTCATAATTAATTACAGGTTACTAATAGAGTCGGAATCAGTTATTTATTATTATTTGTTATGTTTAACTAGTTGCTTAATTTTATAATTTTTTGAGTGCATCATAATACGTTGGAATTTGTATGATGATACGATTTTGTTCCTTGATGCATGTACTGCTTATTTTATGTGATTACGTTTAAATTGATAAACTAAAAATTAAAGGTAAACAGAAAATTATTTGATTAAATGAATGGATGAATTGTAACGGCCCCGGAAATTTAAATGAAATATATATATTAAATGTCAAATGCGAAAGCGTGATAAAAATTTTGACTAACATCCCTTACACAATAACCAAAATGTACTCAAAATATGAAATTTCAAACTAATTAAGAGAGAAACTCGAAAATAAAAACTATAAATATAACTACGGAGTCTTTAGGCGTCCCCTTCGCCGTCTTCCTGCGGAATGGGCTCGGGAACAATGTCTCCCTGATCTGAAATGGTTCAATAAGGAATGAGCTACACCAGCCCAGTAAAGACATCACACTATCTCACCGCCACGGAGGTAAATGTGGGTAGAAAACACAAAAAGACCAATGGAGCATAATTTATAACAACTTCTTTTATCAATAATAAAATTCTTTACTGTCCACTTACCTCGGTGAAGTTCATAAAACAACGTACGAAAGCAATGACATTATCATCATCATGAAATCATATGAACTATATAACATAATACTTACCATGTCTTTGCATTTCAATCATTACACAACATATTTTCCTCATTTACCAGCCTACTAGTATCCATGGGGATCCATAGGGGTCCCGCTACCCGTGAACCCTTAACATTTGTAATCAGATTCCAGGGCCGTCCCTATACCCCGTCCGGTATGGGCGCCAAAATCATAAACCTCAATACCCCGTCCGGTATGAGGGTGAAACGAGCTGTCCCCATACCCCGTCCGGTATGGGCACCAAAACACATAAGGTCTCCATACCCCGTCCGGTATGGGCACCAAAACACATAAGGTCTCCATAACCCGTCCGGTATGAGAGACTACAATCCCGGTAGGATTCCCTACGGACCCGGTCCGTCCACCATCTCTCAGGATATTTAGTCAGGCTGACCACATTATACAATTATCAATTTACATAACCTTTTATTCTCTTTTTCCTCAGTCAGCATCATCAAATCACACACAAACCAGCAAACCAGTAATTTATGCCAAACAAGACAACACACAACATCGGGTTCTCAGTCATTCAACTCATAATCAATAAAACAGTGATATATGTACACGAAACTATGAAATGAAAACATCAGACCTCATACTGCATTTAAAACTGTAAAATAGGCCAAACAACAGCTGACCGACAAACACACCAGACTCGGGCTCCATTAGCGACCTTAAACAATTTTACACATCTATTGATTCATGAAATACCGTTTTATCATTTATTAAACTTTAATACCGTGATAGGAAATAGGGTGAGGGGTCCTTACTTGTTTTCAGGACCCGAAATAGGCTTTTCCGAGCGCCTGCGGGTTATCCCTAAATTTCCTGAATTTTTTTTCGAAAAACTGAAACACGCTACCGGTACCTGCACGTGTCCCAAAAATCTCAGAATCAGACCTAGGGCCCCTTTTGGCCAATATCGCAATTCCGACACGGCGGCTCCGCCGTGCTCTAGCAACTGCGTCGCCGCTTGCAGCGGCGATTCACCTCGGGTTGGCCGTTTTCAGTCGTTTTCGGCCGAATTTAGCCACACTTACATCGGTCTCTGCGATAAAACAACAGTAGGGCCCTCGGGGGGCCAAAAAATTACGAAAAACCGAAGCTTACCGGCGGCGGTGCTCTCAGGTGCGGCGGCTCTCCGGTGTGGTTCGTGTTTTGGTGATTTGGCTTCGATCAACCTGTAGAGAAAAGAATGGTGATCACGGTGATATAAAAATTGTATCAAACGGAGGCCGGGAAGGGCCTCATTGGAGGCAAAAACCGAAGAGGGGCGCGGCGGCGCCGCTGGGTTTCGGTCATGTTTTTCGGCCGTTTGTCCGGGAGTTTGGCTCTGATTTGGCCACAAGGGAACTCAGCATTGAAAAACGAGCCAGGGGTATGAAATTTACCTCGATCGGCGGTCGAAAAACTCCCCGGTGCGACGGCGGGTGGCGGTGGCCGGCTCCTCCAGCGTCTGGTTCGTCTTCTCCGGCGAGGGCTGGCGGCTAGGGTTTTTGTGGTCAGGTGTGGGGGGTTTATTTATACCCTTTGCCTTTTAATCACAGCCGTCCATCTTGATTTAATCTGAGTCGTTCGATCGCGATTTAATTTGGATTAAATCTGAGCCGTCCATCGCGATTAAATCTGGACTGTCCGTGCGCGTGCATCTTGGCCGTCCGTGCGCGTGCATCTGGGCCGTCCGTGCGCACGCTTGATCTGGGTCGTCCGTGCGCGCGGGAACGCATCTGGGCCGTCCGATCGCGCGCACGCGGATCACCCACGTGGCCCGTTCCCGGGTCGGCGTGGCCTTGCCACGCGACAGGTCCTGGTTGGCCAGGGCTGCTGACTGGGCCGCTGACGTGGCTGCTGACGGGGCACAATTTTTCTAAATTACGTTTTGACCCCCGATTTTCGAATTTCTTTTCAAAAATACCCCCAGAATACAAATTTTCACCCCTTTTTTCCAAAATCAATTTCAATTAAATCCAAATAATATTTTTACCTAATTTTATCATTATTAATATTTTTATATTCACAAAAATTAATTTAAATTAAATTACATCAAAAAAAATAAAATAGAAAAAATTATTTTGGGTGTTACATGAACGGCAGCGTTACTCCATATCCTGAGAGATTGTAGACGAATCGGGTACATAGGAAACCCTATCATAAATGTTGCCTCATACTGGACGGAGTATCGATGATTAGTAATTTGGCGCTCATACCGGACGGGGTATGAGGATGGCCTGTTTCACCTTCATACCGGATGGGGTATTGAGGGATGATATCTTTTGGCGCTTATAGCGGACGAGGTATGGGGACGGTCCATTAATGGAAAATATTAAAAAAAAAGTTCGCGCGTAGTGGGGATATCCCAATGAATCACATGGATACCAGTAGACTGATAAAAGATAAGGTTGTTGTTCCGACTGATTTCATATGAAATTATGATATGTATTATGTTATTAACTCTATAAGTTGTTTTTGAAAATCTCGCTATGGTAAGTATGCGGTAAATGATTTTATTTATGATAAACAAATTTACTTAAATTAAGAGTTTCATTAATTATTTTTATTATTTCTACCGACCTTCATTTCTGTATCGGTGAGTAGCGTGATATTTTTACTGGGTTAGTGTAACTCATTCTTTCATTAACCATTTCAGATCAAGAGAACCAAGATCCAGATTCCGATCCACAAGAGGATTGCGAGTAGGATGCCCAGTTATTTATTTTCCAGTTATTTCTTTAATTTTTTGTTATTCCTTTTGCAATGGTCATTTCTGTATCTCTATTAGAAAATCTGAATTATTGTGTAAAGAATATAAATTCTAATTATTTATTTCGCTTCCGCACTAAATTTATAATTTTTTTCATTTGAAGTTTTCGGGTCGTATAAATTATATTCATATTGTTAGTTGCATATGTTTGAATTGAATAAATTTTATTTATCGAATTTATTTACAATTTTTTATTTAAATAAGAAATTTAAAAAAGGAAATTTAGATTTTTTTTAAAAAAAAAATCAAGGCTTCAATAAAAATGGGCCTTTCAAAATTATGTACAAGAGTATATTTGGTTGCATTATGGGCTCAATCAAGGTTGATAAAAGAATCCATATATCATCTCTCCACTATTTGACTTCGAAAATTTATATATATACATATATATATATATAATAATTAAAATTTAAAATATTTTATATATATTAAATTTCATATTGTAACAAATCGAATACAAACGTTCAAACTATTATACATATTACATCGGATTTCGCATATTTAATATATTGTTACATGACAAATTCATTAACAGTCATCATATGTATGTATATAAATTAATATTCATATTTTTTAAATATTAAAAATTTAATATAAAGTTATATTATTAATAATGCATAACTTTAAGACTTTGAAATTCAATAAAGGCATATGCCATATGGGAATCACAAGATCACTATAAATTTAAAGCTGCTTACATATGTTTGTGTGTGTGTGTGTGTGTGCTTATATATATATATATATATATGTATGTATGTATGTGTATGTGCAATTCAATGCAAGTAGATCTATATAAAGATAATGCTTTAAAGCTCTTGGATTGCGTACCAAATCAACAAATTTTCAATTAGAGAAAAATGTCAGTCCCTTTGAAATATTCTCTATAATGGGCCAGTTAGATATTTTCAGCTAAATTAATATATATATATATGTATATATATACATATATATATATATATATACATACTGCTTTATATTATATATCTATTATAAAATAAATATTCATTGTATTCTCAATATGAAATTTGAAATTGTATCTCAACTTTTCACAGTGCCAGGTTTGATCCATTCATGTGCTTTCCCACGTGCTCTCTAATTATAAAATTCATTCCCTCTTTTTTTCCCACCTCTGACTTCTATTAATATGTATATATATATATATATGTAGTGTATATATACAATCAATTATCAATTAATGAATTCTACCAAATTATTAAACAAATTAAACCTTATATTATTTTGTTGATGTCCGGATCTTTTTTCACAATTTGGTTCTCAAATTTTAAGATTTTTCTCTTCTAGCATACTTACATACACATATATATATATATATATTTATGTAAATATATAACATGCCAAGAACATTGTTCACTAATTGATAACATGACCCACGATTTTTATCTTAACACCACTACTATCGGTATGTGCATGTAAATTTTGAGAAATATCCATATATAAATATATGTTGCTACCTTTTGTTTTATACTTTTACACAAAATATATACATATACATATACATATATATATACATATGTTATTACTTAACTCCATAGAAAAGTTTAAATGACACTCTACCAATAATTTCATATTAAAGTTTCAAAAAATAATAATTTATGTCTAAAAATTGTTAGATAATGGTGATTGAATTTAGGGTATTATTATAAATAGTAATTAATTAATTCTAAACAAACGTAAATTTAGATTACGTGAGTATTTAAATTATAATTTATGACTGTAACGTGTTAAAAAACGATGATATTAATAATTTGAATTAAATTTTATATAAAAATTAAAATTAATATTACAAATAATTTTAGAATATTATAAATAGTAACAGAGTGTGTACTAATTAGTTAATTTCAGACGTACGTGATTTTAGATTTTAGATTACATGGGTATTTGAATTATAATTTGTGATCGTAATATATTATTTTAACGATAACATTAATAATTCGAATTGAATTTTATATAAAAGTTCAAGTTGATATTACTATTAATTTTAATTTTCAAAAGTCAATAATTTGAATTAAAAAATTATTAATTGTGTTCGGGTATGAGGTATTATACCTTAAATATATGATATATAATATAAGTATAACAATATAAGTATAACTCGGTGACTATCTACTCTATAAAATTGACAACGAACTATTAAACTACATAAACTAATTAATGTCGTTTTCTCGAGAAAAAAAAAAAAAAGAAGAAGAAAACAATTAGGGAGGTCTTCTAAATCTTTCTTGTTTAACACTCATGTCATTTTTTGCTAATTAGCACTTAAAACCATAATTAGGACACTAAACGAAAGCTTAATTAAGCTTAATTGACCGACCTTGTTAACTTATGTAATTAATTAAATTTGGATTTAAATTATATAATATATTTCTGAAATTTGCGAAAATAACCCTGAAAAAGAAAGGGGCATCTGATACCAAAATTGCTCAAGAATGGAGGTTCCTGCAGCATCCTTCATTGGGTATTTTTCGTGTGAGAGATTGAGATGTGAAATTTGGAATCTTGTTCAGATTTTCCCTCAATATCTTTGATAACATTTGACATCAATTTAGTGGGTGTCTAGTCAACTATACAAATACAAACACCATTCTCTATGTTGTTTTATATATATATATATATATATATATATATATTGGAATAACGACAGCCATTGTGAAATATTATACATATATATTTTCAAAAAATAAATATACATATATATACATAACGTATAAGATACATATGTAGTACATGTTAGTATATGTAACGCTCAAATATTTCTTTTTAATTTTATTATTATTATTTTATTTTATTTTAATGAATACGGGTTTATGATGCATTTTATGTTACTGATTATGCATGAAATTGTGATATGTATGATGTTATTGTCTTTATAGGTTGTTTTCATAGGTTTCCCAATTGTAAGAAAAAAGAGTAAGTGATTTTATTTTAAATAATTGTATTGGTTTAAAATTTGTACTCCATTGGTTGTTTTCAGTTTTCTACCAACCTTTACTTCTGTGACGGTGATATAGTGTGATGTCATTATTTAACCATTTCAGATCAGGAGGATCTGGTTCTCGAGACCGATCCATAAGAAGACGTCGAGTAGATGCTAAATACTTTATAATTTCATTTATTTTTTTTTTATTTATCGTATTTCCTTTAGAGAACTTGTTCTATGATATTATTTAGTACTTTTAAGTTATTGTGTAAAGGATATTAATCTTAATTTTTTTATTTCGCTTCCGCACTCAAATTATTATATGTATTTCCTTTTGAAATTACGGGACCGTTACAGTATACATACATGAAATTCATTTATATTTAAAAAAAATTTACTGAACCTTATATTTTTTCAAAAAAAGAAAATTATTTAACTAAAACTAAATTAAAAATCATATTTTATTAGAAAAACACAAGTTGTAGTTTTTATACTTGAAGTTATCAAAAACAGATTCTGACTTTAATTTTTATCAAATGAATATTTATTTTACTCGTTCGGTAGTTATAAAAATATTTTTAAATTACAAAATTCGATATTAAAATTTGTTCAAAATATCTTTAAAATAAAATTAAAATACTTAAAATTAAATTATGAATACCCGAAATTTAGAACTAGAATCATAATCGATTAATATTTCATCCCCGTTTCGATAATATACTCGTAGCACATTCTAAATTCGGGAGCGAAAAATCATAAAATATTCTTTAGGGGGTATTACTTGATATTTTAGTATTTAGAGGGGTAAAAAGCTAAATACCAAGAATTTCTCTCCGTGACCTTTTCTCCACACGTGGAACCACGAAAGCACAGGGAATTTTAAAATTGTCACCGACCTGTCTCTTTAGAATCTCCCTTTGAAAACCGACTAACCAATTCCATTTTTTTTTAAAAATCTATTTCTTTTTGGTCGCTCCAAAAAATTAGCAACGAAGAGACTCTCTTCGGCCTTGCTTTGCTTCCTCACCTTCTATTATTCGCACTCTCTCTCCCTCTCCCCCCTCCCCCTCCCCCTCCCTCTATCTATCTCTCTTTACTTTTGCGGCTTGCGATTTTCTCGCTGCAAGTGAAGTCGCAGAGCAGGTTTTCATTCTCTGTCTAAGTATATATATGTGTGTACTTATAGCTGTATATCTATGTCTCTGCTTATCATCGATCTTTTTTCTTCAGAAAATGGTTTGTTATCTGATTCAGATTTGGATGTAACGACCTTCTGTTAGTTATAACGGTTTTGGATAGTTAAATTCTGGTTCTCTGCTCTGAAATGTTGATTTTCTCCGAGATTTTAATTGGTGAAATAGTCTTTTTGGATTTTTTGGCTTTAAGTTCCGTTTCCTAGTTTGATTGAGTTTTTAGTTTGTGCGCGGTTAATGGAAGAGATTGAGCGTGAACCGAAGTTTAATTGTTTGAGAACTTTGTTAGTGGAGAGTGGAATCGGAGCTTGGACTTTGGAAAATGTAAGTCAAAGAGCTGAAGAATAGAAGGTGTAGAAGGTTCTTAATAAGAGGTTTTCTGATGGATTATGTTTCTTTTGGAATTAATTGCTTCTAGGTTTCATTTTTCTGTTGTAAATGAGGTTTTTTCTATATTTGGTAAGAGTTGCAATTGTAGGCCATTTTTCAGCTTGAGGAATTGTCCTTTAATAGAAAAGAAACTTTACTTGCTTTTTCATGTATGTTTTAAGTTGGATTGGGAAGCAGGGAGTCATGGAATTGGATAATTGGATTAGTAAGTACAAGGTTGTCGCATACTGTTGCAACGCAAGTCTTATGTGCAGACCTCTTGTGTGTTCGAGAGACAGGTTTTTTTTTTAACCTTACGAGCTTAGAGAAAAACAAAGATGAAAGTTGTCAATAACTTAGTTTTTTGGTACACCCTCTTGTTGGAGTGCTGTATACTCATTAGGAAACTGACTCGAGCAGGAATCCCAATTCCGAACCAGTGGCAATCACAAACTTCCCATATTATGCAGTGCCCTTTTTCCCAGTTGAAAAGACTTTTGCACTGCTTATGTAAGCATGTGATCATTGTGAGGGAGAAAGATGGATATGGGGCTTAAATATGTTGGTTGTCATTGTTTTCACATTTAGATGATAAATAAGCATATGATTAGGAAAAATGTTCTTTGTTTAAGATAATTAAAATAACAATAGAATGTTGAAAAGAATACTGTGGGGGAAAAGGACATCATGATCCATGGTACATCTGGTTGGTCAGTAAGATGGAAGGAAGAAAGAAACTTGTACATCATCTTCTATGTAAAAGAGCTGGATCAATGCAGCAATTAATAGAATTTATGTTACACATATAGTACCTGCTTCATTGACTTTTAACAGCATTCTGCTGCTCTCATTCGGTAAGGGATGAAATTTGGGTTTGGGAAGGGTTATGTATAAAAAGGAAATGTGTAAAGCTTATTCTACTTACTATTATTTGGGTGTTATGGAAAGAAAAGAACAATAAGCCTTTTGAGGGTATTGATGGTAAGATACCTAAGATCAAGGATAGATGGTTTTATTTTTTCGGATCTTTGAGTTTGGGGCATAACATTTATATGGTGGAGAATTTTGGGAATGTCATAGATATATTAGCAAAATTGTAAATTTTTTTATAAATGAGTGATACCATCTTGGTACGTTGTGAATATTACAGTTTATACATTTTATTTAGAAAAAAATTAGTTAGTATCTTAGTTGGTGTCTTTTGACCAAAATCTTTGCACAGGTCTATACCGCAAATCATGTAGTAAAAATCCTCAAATTTAACTAGGGCTCCATTTTCGACCTTTTCATTTTCTTAAACTCTTGTTTTCTTATTTTCGTTAAGTTAGTTTCAAGTTTGACGAAAATAATATTCTACAACAAGTAATTCATTTATGTTCAAATCGATCCATTTTTTGTCTATTATTTGATTGACTAAGCATTCATATTGGAATGTGTAAAGAGTCAAATGGTTTGGCAATACCTCATGGGTGGATGAATCAAGAAAACTTTAAATCAAAACTCTAGATTTTTGTTCGTCCTTCACTGTAATAGTATCTCGGAGTTTGTAGCAATAACTTGTATACCTACTAAATGACCCTTAATTAAAATATGTCTATGGTTAACTAATTGGCGGGTTTGAGGAATAGTCAGGGCTATACCCATTCGAAAAAGGATGTTATCCAAACGCTTTTCAAGGAATTGTAGAAAAACCTGATTTGTTAGCCCTTTGGCTTTTCTAGCGATACAGATGTATTTAAGTAATTATCATTCTATAAGACCATAATGAAAATGCAATTTTGTTTTTTCTTCTAAACGAATACGATATTGAGATTTTTGGAGCGTGATTGCTTTTTAAGATCGTTTGGGAATTGTTTGATCGTCTTTCTCTATAGAAGAGGCGAAACATAATGAATTTGAATTCATAACAATTATTAGAAATCTTAGTGAAAAATTGCATTTGTTATCTCATGTTTGCTTTTCGTGAAAAATACCAATTAAGATGGAGAGATTCTTCTTTTCATTAAAGTACAGATGCATTTTGTGATAAAATTTGAGCATAAGATGATACATTAACTAACTCTACTTTGGATTTTATGTTTACGTTTTTAAATCCCCCTTTCCCCAACAAAAAAGATCCTTTTTGATATTCCACCTATTTGAGATGTTGCTACTATAATTGATCATTTGTGTGATTTGATTTGTTGGGCAGCTGTTTCTCTGAACTTGGTGGCATATATGTGTTTGTGGTCTCCTATATTGAGTAAAAGAATAAAGTTAGAGAGCCATGCAAAGGGAGAATAACTCCAGCACCCCATCAACACCTACTGCTCGGCTTCGGCATCGTAAACGCTCTAATGAGGTTGCTCACTTTAATTTTGATGTTTGTTTCATGGTTCCTGTTTCATGCAATGATAACTATCATGTCTTGGGGGCTGTTTGTTCAAATCTGTGTTCTATTTAACTGAGGCACCAACTCAAGTAAACACTATAATTTTTCTATTCAATTAGCAAAAAAATTCTCAACTTCAGCTCATGGTAACTACATTAATAGAATATATCTAAATTCTGTTAGTTCTGTATTAATATTTCAGATTCTATATTTTAATGAGTTCCACCTCAAGGTGGAGTCTCCCTAACAACTTTTGTATAAATATACGTCAGAAATGAAGTCAAGATTCATCGAGTGAAGTTGATTTTAATAGTTTACATGGTATTAGAGCTTTCTCTCAAAATGATCTCTGCCATCCTTGTCCTCTATTCCTTCTAAAAATTCTTACCCTTTCTTTGGAGTTTTGAATAAGAAATTATGTCAGTGAAACTCTAAATTTTACCAACTTCCTTGTATGGAAGTCCTTGTCATTCCTGTCTATTCAAGGTTAATTATATGATGTCCACATTGAGGGCGCAAGCCTGTCCTCCATTAACTAATATAGATGAAGCAGGTAAGGAACAACCTAACCCGGATGCCCTTCTATGGAAACAAGTTGATTCCTTAGTCCTCTCTTGAATTCAAGCCACTGTGTCTTTTGACATCCTACATAGTTTACTCAAACCAGATAAAACATTAAATGCCCGTCAGGAATGGCGAGGGATTGAAAAACTTTTTATGATCAAGCACTCAACTGCTCCATCTAAAAAATGAGTTGTACAACACCCTGAAAAATGGCCTCTTCTTAGATGTTTACCTCCAAAAACTTAGTATTTTATATGATTCCCTTATCTCAATCTGTTTGGAGCTGATGATGTTGGATGAGGATTTTGACTTTAAAGAAGAGTGCTTGGGTGAGATAAGGATAGCAAAGAGGGAGAGGAAGATGTGCAGGAGCTGGCGATTTTAATTTTGGATTTTCAAAATGATGGTTGAGATGAGGTTGGCAGAGAGGCAGATGGAAACCTGACAGCCTGAGGTGAGATATGTGTTTGAGTTTTTGGCAGTGGTAAGTGATTATTGACTTGGACTTTTGAGTGGGAGATAACATTGAGATTGCATTGGTTTGTTTGAAATTTGAAGAGACTGCAGAAGTTAAGGGATTAGATGATGAAATTGGATAAGGTGCATTTAAGAGAGGTTTGGGTCTGAATATAAGAGTAAGAGTTGGTGATATAATGGGTAAGGAGTCATGAAAAAGGGAAGAGAAAATTCAGGAGATGCAGCCAAGAGAGACTAACCAGGAGTTGGAGTTGAAAACTGGGACTATTTCCTCTTGAAATGGAACTGAGCTCAAGAATGTAACTTTCTTGATCCATGTGATAACATCTGCAGTCAAATTCAGGTGATAGTTATGGGATATTATGACCGATAAGTTTGGAAAACACCTACAATCAAATACATATGTGAGAAAAATCTGGATGTTGGTTGAACAGTCTCTTAAAGGATGTTTCATGTGACATTGCAATAGATTGCTAGCGGTTCAAAACATAGGCAGAAATATGTAATGCCTTAATGAAAAATAGAACTTGCTCAGTAGTTCCTTCTTCCCTAAAGTTAACATTGTGGGATCCAAATGAGTATTTTGGAGTCAAAACAAGCCATATACTACTCTTGAATAACTCAAAAGCCAGGTTATTAGCACAAGGTTTCAAGCAACGTGCATGAGTTGATTATGATGAGACATAAAGAGCAATTGTTAAGCCAGTTTCAATTCTTTTCATCTTATCTCCTGTTGTCTAGTCTGTGGCCAATTCATCAACTAGACATGAAAAATGTGTTATTGAATAGCTACATCGAAGAAGATGCATAAACTGCAGGGTTTTGAAAATCTTGAGTATCCTGATTGCATTTGCAAATGGCATTAGGCCCTCACAGCAAGCAAGCCCTTCAATAGGCTTGTTATCAAGAGTTTGCAGCTTGTGTTGTCTCCCTTGGTTTTAATGGCAGCAAGGCAAACAACTCCATCTTCCTTTATCGAAGTACTCATGATATGGCTGTTCTCATTTGGATGACAGAATCCTCATCGCCTCATCTCAAAGTACATCAACAACTATTTTTCTAAAGCTCAAAAGTAAACTTACTAAAATGATCTTGATACTTTATACTAATTTTTAGGTATCAAAGTCATTCATTACAGAGAAGATCTTTTTCTAAAGCAATCCAAATATGCTCATGAATTATTGTAGGGGAATTGGTCTTGAAAAATTGCAAAGCAATCTTGTCACATATCAACTTTGACCCATTTACTATATGTCCTTTTTTGATTATCCCGGTGAGTGTGGAGAGAAGCTATTCAAAGCATATTCTTATTGGATGATTCGGAGGAAAGAAGAAGATACCATTTGGTGACATGAGAGGAAATCAAGAAGCCACTATCTCTTGGTGGTCTAGGGTTACGGTCCTTGGTGGAGATGAACTGGCCTTACAGGGCAAGTGGCTGTGAAGGTTTATGAAAGAAGGTGTGCTTTAGAGGAGGGTGATAGTAGGGCAAAATTCGGTACATATGAGAGAGGGTGGTTTACAAGAGCTATTTCAAGACTGCGTGGGAAGGTTTATGGAAGAGAATTGGTAAGGGCGGTGCCGAATTCCAGGTATGTATCAGGTGGAATGTAGACAACAAAGACAGAGTCTAATTGTGAAAGAACCCCTGGTTGGAATGTGGATCCCTCAAAGATCAAGTCCCTCAGCTTTTGCTATAGTACAACAAGAAGACATCTTGATCGGTAATTCCTTCAAGTAAAGGTATTATAGGCTACAGTATAGAGAAATCTCAATGATTGGAGATCTATAAGTATGAAAAACTATTGAGCACCTTCTCTCTCGTGACCATGGATGGTAGCAATGATAATCCTATAAGGTGTCTCAATACTAACGGGTCCTTCTCTGTCAAATCTTGTTATAAGCATTTGACTTAGTTTGAAGACGGGAGCACTAGGTTCCTATTTAGACATATTTGGAAGGTTAAAGTTCCACACTAGGTATCATTTTCGCGTGGGAGGCTGGTAGGAAATGCATCCTAAAAATAAACAAATTAATGAGGTGGGGCAAGATAATGGTGAATGCATGTTATCTTTGTAAAAGGGTCGAGGAGACTTGTAACCATGTGTTTCTCTGGTATCCGGTGGTGTACAAGCTTTGGACTATGGTGTATAGGCTTTCAGGAATCATTTGGGTAATAGCTAGCTCAGTTAGAGATGAAATCTGCGCATGGAAGAGTATGAGTGGAGGAGGAAACAAGTGGACCTCATTTCATTCACTATCTTTTGGGCTGTTTGGAATGAGAGGAATAGAAGAGCTTTTGAAGGGATAGATGTTGTTAATAATTTTGGCTTGATTAAGGATAAATGGTTTTAGACACTTACTTTTTGTTATTGGGTCATCTTCTATACTTTATGGATGATTTAGGGGATCTCATTGATATTTTAGTAAATACGTAATACTTTTAATACGGGTTGATACCCTTTTAATGTTGATTATTGAACTACTTTTTACACATTTTATTTTTTTTAAAAAAGGGTCAGTTGCCCAAAGGTACTAGTCCTCCTTTTCTTATCCTACTCCATAACGCACTTAGTGGAGGCATTATTGTACCTGATTTTTACTAGCACAGACCTCTGCTTTGCTGTCAATCAAGCATGTCAATTTACATGATCTATAGGAGGATCGTCGCCAACTCATTAAATGCATTTATAGATATGATCAAGGCACTATAAGTCATGGCTTCAATTGTACCTTAACTCTTCTCACATGCTCATTTGCTACTCTGATGCTAGTTGGGGTGGATGTCCAGACAGCCTATGCTCTGTAATCGGGTATTGTATTTTACCCTCATGGAGTGCTAAGAAACAATTCACTGTTTCCTATTATAGTTCTAAAACGGAGTATCGTGCAATAGTCTCTGCGGCAACTAATTCAACTTGATCTAAAATTTAACTCCATGAGGTACATATTCTCTTTTGAAGCTAACCTACCTGTTGGTGTGACAATATCAGAGCTAGATACATGCATTAAAATCCATTTTAACATGCCAGTTCAGAACATGTTAAGTTGGATATTCTCTTCATCTGTGAAAAGTCCAATTCGTTGAACTCAATGTTTTTCATTTCCCAAGTCAAAACAATTGGCGGACATCTTCATCAAAGGCCTTACGTCAAGACGTTTTCACTTATTAAGAGCTAATCTTCTTTGCATGCTTCCATGCTCAAATTGAGGGGGGAGATAGAATATATTACATTCTGGTAGTTCTATAACAAGTTTCAGATTTTATAGTTAAATGAGTTCCGCCTCTGAGGCTCCCTTGTAATTATTATATGAATACACATCATAAATGAAGTCAAGATTCACTGAGTGAAATTATTATGAAGTTTACACACATGTTGTTCGGTAGTTACCCTACCTTATAGAACTCTTTAAGTTGATAGTTTCTTTATTTCTAGAGGTATTAGTTTCTTGTTTGTAGTTGGGGGATTTTGTGATGAAGGCTGGGAAAAATAATATAATTACCTATGAGAAAGCTTAAAATTTAAGGATTAAATATTTTTTAAAAAAATTTCTAATGAATCACACGGGTTTTCAGGTTAGTCCAGAGGCTACCAAAGCAAATGGAAATCACCTGCTTGTTGATGATCGTAACAAATATAGGTCAATGTGGATTCGAACATGCTCGACTGTCTGGATGATTGGGGGTTTTGCACTAATTGTCTACATGGGCCATCTCTACATTACAGCCATGGTGGTAGTCATTCAAATATTTATGGCAAAAGAGCTGTTCAATCTTTTAAGAAAAGCGCATGAAGATAGGCATCTTCCTGGGTTTAGGCTATTAAATTGGTAAGAAATTTGGCTGTTTGCTGGTTTTTATTTTTGTTTTGGTTAGCAGGTTGAGGGAGGGCAGGAGGTACGCTGGTACATTGAGAGTGCTCTTTGGTGCTCTGCTACAAATGGTTTGAAATTGCATATATTTAAACATACTCATTAAAAATTTCCATGCACAGGCACTTCTTCTTCACTGCCATGCTGTTTGTATACGGGCGCATTCTCAGTCAACGGCTAGTCAATACTGTAACCTCGGACAAATTCTTATATCAGCTAGTTAGCAGTCTTATCAAATATCATATGGCTATCTGTTACTTCTTGTACATCGCAGGTTAATTATGCTGTTTCATGTTCATCCTTTATTTTGACCATCTATCATGTTTTCTTGTTATAAGGAGGATGTTATACAACTTGTGGCTCCTGATTAGTGTTGTTATCTTTGTATGATTTGTAGGTTTTGTGTGGTTCATTCTAACATTAAAGAAGAAGATGTACAAGTATCAATTTGGCCAATATGCATGGACACATATGATTCTAATTGTGGTGTTTACACAGTCCTCGTTCACTGTGGCCAACATCTTTGAAGGAATTTTCTGGTAACGGGTCTTTTGCACGCAGAAGTCATATATGTTTGTGTGCATTGACTGTTTTTTTACAAAATACTCTAGTCCTGTGAATCAGTGGTTCAAGTTCTTTCTTATATTGAATCCTTCTTGTGTCTTAACTGTCTTGATTATCAATCTCTGGAATTCTCATGTTTTTCTTTGACAATTTGTTTGCAGGTTTCTTCTTCCAGCATCACTTATAGTTATCAATGACATTTTTGCTTATATTTTTGGTTTCTTCTTTGGACGAACACCATTGATCAAATTATCCCCTAAGAAAACATGGGAGGGATTTATTGGGGCATCTGTTACCACAATCATCTCTGCATTTGTGGTGAGTTTAGTTCCCTTCATATTTGTTGCCTGTAAATGGATCCTTCTAAAAAATTGCATATTTTGACCTTGCAGTAAGCCTTGGAAAACCCTTTTGCTATGATAATGCATTTCGGGTGATGTGCTTTTATCTCAACGATCCAATGTTTGATCTCGTGATTTGGTTTAGTTTTTTGAAGGGTGATCTGCACCTGTTATGTATAAAGAAAGCTCTGATTGTGATGCTAATATCACTCTTTTAAACACCTTAAATTCTTTCCTTGGACATCTCTTGATAAGTAAATTTCTAATTTCTGCTTATTTTTTACATGAGTTAGTCCATTCCGAAGTAATAGATGCTAAGTTTGTTTTGATAGTAAAGGTTGTGGTAAGGTAGATGGTGAGAAATGGTCTTCAGGCAACTTTTCATGCATTGTGGTATTTATAGTAATGGTCTTCATGCATGTTTTTTGCAGCTTGCAAATATCATGGGCCGTTTCCAGTGGCTGACATGTCCAAGGAAGGTAGGCTATTTTTTCAATTGTATATAATTTGTGCTGAAATGTATAGTTAAGTTTTGAAGAAACTTATATTCACTTTCCTGAGGATACCACATGCAGGATTTATCAACTGGTTGGCTTTATTGTGATCCTGGGCCATTGTTTAAACCTGAGCCCTTTACTTTACCAGCTTGGCTTCCAGATTGGGTAAGCTGCATCTGAATTTATAGATACCGTTAGATACTGAAGGAAAAAAAATTCCTTCTGAAACAGTAGACATTGATTTGAAATGGGAGTTGGTTGCTTGTCCTTCAATCCTTCTGTTGCTACAATTTGTGGATTATGTGGATAAAGTCTCTATAGTATCTAGTGCTATGTTCACCACCAAAAAAATGATGAGTGTGCACTTTGAGTTTATATTCTTTTTGTCTTGTTTATTTGTTTTTTAGACGACCTTTTTTTTGAACTGCACATGTTCCTTCTAATACTATGACTTCTATAGATGTGTCATAGCGCCTCGCAGAGGATTTTTTTCCTCTGCTTAACTTATTTAGGGTTATGCATGACATGTATACAAATACGAAGAGATTAGGGGCTCATTTTTTTCATACTTCTTGTAAATTGATCAAGACTGTTTCATTTAATTGTGGTTGATAATATGTTGAGTTTAGTCCAGTAATCTAATGGCAGTTTCAGTTACCATCAACCTTATAAGAAGGGAAACTTTGATTATGCCTGCATTATATTGACCTTCCTAACAACTTTAGTTAGGGAAATATAATTACCCCTTCAGAAAAGCTTACTATTAGTCATCTTTCAAAACTCTTTATGAACAACAAGCATATTAGTGCATGAATACAAATTCAGATCGATGGTCTCAATATTCAGGCATCTTAGAACTCTTTGTTTCTTTTGTCTTCTGAATAGATTATATGATCTTGATCCTTAGTTTTGGTCAGAGATTCTTCTGCGGTTGTAATTAAAATAAATCTGTTTTACATATAATGGTTAGAGTGTGTGTGGAACAAATGAATTACAAAAAAGAATGTCAAAATTCATATGGAAATTTATATTTGGAGTTGTTCCAAATCCGAAAATTTAATTCCAAATGGATTCAAAATGGAACTAGAACAATATATTTCAAACTTTATTGGAGTTTTAAGATGATTATGCTGGATTTAATGAAAAGTTGTAAATATATACCTCTAAATAAAAGGCTACCAAAAAACTACCCTTCAGCTGCCCTTCCCGCCCATGCCGAATACCTCCGGCCGGTTCCGCCGGGTAGGGCCAGGAGCTGGTTTGGGGAATCACGGGGTCTTATACTTATTCAGGGGAGCCTCGATTCTATCAATCATTCCATTTCAGAATCGAGATTTCATAGAAGAATAACCGAGGCCAAAAAATCCTTTCACACCCGCTTGAAACATGTGGCTGAATATATAAGGAGGTTCACACACCCTGGACAAATCCATCCTGTATCCCTTACTTGTCACCTTTACCGCTTGTCTTATTTACCGTTTGCTTTAGCAGGTGGTTTATGTCTGGTCCTTTCGGGTCGCCTGACCTGGGCTGATGGCGCTTCGTAACGGCGTTTTTGTCTGGGGTCTAGCGGCTCTCTCTAAGGCTTCGATGTACTAGTACCTGCCACCAAAACATTGTGAAGGATTCAGTGAACGTCTTGAAAGGCAGTAAGACAAGACAATTCACTTTTTCCTTGTTGACTCTACCGGAGGAGTATGAAATCAACAACGTGTAACTGCACTAGAGAAAATGCAGTGAATTTCATAATATATTTTTTATATTCATGATTTATTCCAAAGACAAGAACTCGTTCCTAAAAAACTTTCTTATGCAATTTAGTTGGAAATACTCCAAACATAACCCTATAATTGGTTTAAGAACCCTGAGTTGTGTTTTGATCTTCTTCTAAATGATGCAGTTTCCTTGGAAAGAGTTATCTGTTCTGCCAGTTCAGTGGCATGCTCTCTGTCTTGGTTTGTTTGCATCAATAATAGCACCTTTTGGAGGCTTTTTTGCGAGCGGCTTTAAAAGAGCTTTTAAAGTCAAGGTTCGTATCTATCATTAGTCTTAGTTTGCACTTCATTTCCTATCTAACTGTAACATTTATATTAGTCTTGCGATGCATAACTAAAACATAATTTGTTGAGTTTTAATCATCAACAACCTCACATTAATTTCTCAATGATGGTAATCCAAACACGGTAAATTATGTTCTAAGAATACATGTTAAGGCTAATATGGGAATTAGAAGTAGAAATTGAATGAGAAATTAACTACAGTGTTAGTTGTAAAGATGCAAATATAAATTGTTTTGTTAGGTTTATGTTATCATATAACTTCTTTTAACCTATCCACAGGATTTTGGTGATAGTATTCCTGGACATGGTGGAATTACAGATAGAATGGATTGCCAGGTAACACAAAAAAATTCATCTTAACTCCATTCTTACCAATTCCTTGTCTCCCCAGTCCATTAGTGCATTCTTTTTCTTATTCTGAGAAATGTGGAAACTGATAAGACAAAAAATCTTTAGAATCATTTATCATATATTACACTTGGTGGTTAATGGAACCAGCGGGTCATACGATCAATTTAGCATGCATGACATGTTTGGGTTAATTAATTGCATACCTTTTTGACTAATTAATAGCATGTGATCACATTTAAGTTGAGCTCATCAATTTTCATGTTTGAATTACTTTCACCTAGAGTAGAGACTAGAATTTTATCCTCTAGGAATTTAAGCTAGGGTGAAAGTGATTCAAATATGGAATGATAAAGTCATTCCAACATGTAAAGATATGTTAAGCAATAAGTAAAAAGAATAGAGTGGGAAATGAATCAAATCGAATCTCGGTGTCATCCAAAATAATCAGGTCGTTACTGAAATCAGCTATGAGAAGTATTGTGTTAAAAAGAAAAAAAAGAAAGGAGAGTATGTGGCTTTGCTCCCACAAATGTTTCTTGAGGGGAGTTGTATGATTGGTATATATGCGGAAGGTAGTAAAGCCAAAAATCAGATAGAAGTGCTTGACTATAAGGTGTCATTTGACTATCTAATTCTAACTACTAATTTTCATATTTTTCTTAGATAATTATAGCATCAATTTTTTATGCTTAAAGTACCTCAGCCCCTTCATTGAAATACTTGATGCTAGGATTTAACGTTAATTTTTTTATTTAAGGTACCTTAGCTTGTATTTCTTGATGTTAGGATTTCCGATTAGTTTTTATATATGTAAGCATAAAATTGTTTCTTATGTTTAATGCACCCTCAACTCCTCTTGGATTTTGATACTAAGATGTTAATTAGTCCTGATATATAGTTAAGTAGGAATAGAAATTCTAGCATCCAGAAATTTAAGGTGGAAATAAGGGCACTTAAATGTATGTATTCAGGCTATCATCAATTCTAGTTGGAATAGGATGGGAACTGAATAAAAAGGAATGTCAGTGTCATTCAGAACGATCAGTTTGTTATGGAACTCTAGCAATATGTAGCTTTCCACACAAGATTAAAAAAGGAAAGTAGAGCGAAGAGAAATAGATGCATGATTAACACATGCTAAATTTCTGATCTCAAAAAATAATAATAATAGCATATGCTAAATTACCTGGTCCTTGAGAGAGTGTCTAAGTCCAAAAATTGCATATTTAAGTAATCTACTCTTCTCAAACATTCACATCTGTTTATAAAATACCATCCTACATTTGCCTGTTTCTGCAAGAATGCTGCATCAGTTTCTTTGAACTTCTCCTAACATGGTTTCTTGGTATAGATGGTCATGGCTGTCTTTGCATACATCTACCATCAATCGTTCATTGAGCCACAAAGCATCTCAGTTGAAATGATCTTGGACCAGGTAAATCATTTTGAGTCCTAAATCCATTTTGTTTGCAATTTATTTACAAATTTTCACATTTATTTTAACTAGAAGATGACACGAGTGATATTAAAAATGAAAACAATTAGTTAAATTTTGTCAATTTTGATAGGAATTAGAATATTTTGTTTCACTTCCATCTGAAATTTCATTTATATTCAAATGACAATATAATTCACATATTTCTTATTTATACTAAGTGTGAGTTTACAAGTAAATCCCACATCATTTTGGAATTTATTCCAGAAATATCCGAAATTCGCTTTAAAATAAAAAAATAAAAAAATAAAGGTGTTTTTAACTTGATGATTGAACAAGTGAAAACATCTTACTGATGGTATTTTATTTATCAGATATTAACAAACCTTCCTTTTGAGGAGCAGCAAGCTCTATTTGCCAAGCTTGGGCAAATGTTGCAGGAGAGAGTGATTGGACATTCATAGACCGCCCCCCCCCCCCCCCCCCCCATATATCCAACTCTGTATTATGTAATCTTCCCTTATTTAAGGCATGAAGGATGCACGGTGACCTAGAAATGAAAGCCAAACTATTTGTATATGGTGGATGCATTCTTTTATTGAGCATTACTCTGTACAGTGCATGTTAACGAAATTTAAACTTAACACAAAACTGTCAATGGAGTGTATTGCCTCTCCATTTATGCATGTGTATTGCCTCTCCATTTATGCATGATCAATACGGTAAAAAACAAGGATAAAACTACAGGCGTCTAACGGGGCATCATAGAAAGTTTGCACGATGGTGACTACGCTCCGTTTTGAATGTAGACTATCATTTCGTCGTGTCTATGTAGGCTTTGGAACATCGGTTACTTGTACTAAATCCATTATTTGTAATGATGTGTTAGCACGAGGAATTTAAGAATGTATCAAAAGCTTAATCCCTTGGGAATCTCGTGCTATCTGTAACAAGCTTATTTGTTTTCTATCACAGACAAAGCACGAACGATATTCCACATTCGTGAATCTATATAATATATATGTATATATATACACATATTTGTATCGAGTTAAATCTTTATGAACTTCCAAGTGGGTGCCTTTAATTTTGGTGTACGTATTGCATACTTTTTTTTTTTCCAACGATAAAGGACGTACGGGGTGTCATGTCTGACTTGCGATTAGAAAGTAAATTTATGGTCTTTCTAAAACAATATTTGAAAGTTCCAAATCTGACATTCAATTTCTTTACCTTAAAAAGATGGTTTACTTCTTTAAAATATTAGCAATTATAACTGTGCTTAAAAGTTTTAAATACCTCGATGTACTCGTCAAAAATTCTAAGATCAAAATTCGCCGGCAATTCAACATCTATTAACCAAGTTCTTAAACTTAAAGACGATGGATTTAATGAACCCGATGGGTTCAAATTGCGTCTCTCGTATTCACACACACGTCTACTCTTTTGGGCAATTAACAGTCGGGAAAGACAGCGAGTAATGTCGGAGCAATTAGACATTGAGAATTAGATCGCCTAAACAAATTCAAGGAACAAGACAAACGCCATGTGTTTTGATCAAACTGGATCTAGGATTCATTCAAGCCTGAGTTTTTTGATAGACCAATGGATCAGATCTAGAAATCAAAAGGCTATATAACCATCATCTGCTTTCTTAAACTAATACAATTACACTCGGTAGGAATAGGAAGCATCAATATTCGATTACATAACTATATAGTTGACCTGTAACGCTTAGTTTAATAGTAGTTTATTGTCGGTATTATAAAAATTAAGTAAAGTTAAATCTCTACGACCTATTTCATTTATGAACAAAAAGAAATATTCTACGGCAGCTAAATTTCTCTTATTAGAATAACTACGTCGGATTAAAATCCCAATCCACCTTTTCCATATTAAAAAAAAAAATAGCAATACGTTTTCTTTTTTTTTTTTGAAAAGGAAATTACGGGATCATCTTCTTATTTATAATTTATTTGATCTTAATAAACATGAAGATCTCAAACTCGTCAAGTTTTACAACTTCATAGTTAAACAGAAAGAACATAGACTAAAGAAACCGATACTCTTAAAAAGTATGAACTCGGTAACTTCCTGCCACTTGAACCACATCTAAGATGGCAACTATGGCAACCTAGACGGTACCAAATTTGCAAACAATTTTTCTTTTTTTTTTTTTATTTACCGTATCTTCTTATTACAGAATCGAATCCTACAACAAAGAGAGTAAGAGTCAAGTTAATATCGACTCAAAATCATTATAAAGTTCTCGGAAACGTTAATTAGGAATTAAAGTTCAATAATGACATGAATGTGCAACCAAAACTAGAACTGTTGGCTAAAACAGGCAGAAAAGGACAACTGAAGGAGCAATCAAAATTGATAATTGTCAAATTATTGACAAGAAAACAAAGAGGGGGTCAGGAGGTCCAGATACCAAGAATCTAATGACAAATTTACCACAGCATTGCATGTTTCTAAAATCATGAACAAAACCTAACTGACGAAAAACAGGCAATCTAATCTGATACTCCCAAGAAAAAAGACATAAGAATATGGTACATGTTCTACTTTTACAACGAAAATTGCAGTAGATCTGAACCAACAACTTCTAATGTTCAATTATCCCTCAGATCCATCAAAAGAACAAAAATTTTGGACACATGTTTTGCATACTCGTCTACCTGGGAAACGTCTCATGTTAAACCCGAAAAACAAGAAAGTAAAACTATATTCCCATCATTTCCTCTATTCCATTCATTGGGTTTTAGGCTTCTCAATCTTCACATAGGGAAGAATCCCCATGAAGTGGACAACCTTGGGGGCCCACCCCCGCTGTTGAGCTCGACAAAACATCAGGAATGTGTTTGCACAGTAGGAATTCAAGCCCATGAAAACATGCCATAGAGCATGGCCTTGAGGGTTGATAGGCCAAGTGGATATCTTTTCACAGAAAACACGATCACAGATCCAACAGAAACTGCCAAGGAAAAGGGTAGCCACATACCACTTTGCAAGGCGCTTAGCAGATGTGTCCTCTGTATGAATGTAGTACTTGTACATTCGAGGGATACAAAGGAGGCAAAGAATCACATAATGCACCTTGAAACCAATCCCAAACCGGACAACCGCATGGACAATGGCAAATGCAGCACCATAGAGAAAGAGGAAAGTGGGCATAGTACTGCGGTAGTGCCAGTCTGGTGAGTAGAGGATATACATATATAGGAGTATCTCCCATACCATAGGTGTTTCATCACTCTGCTGTTGCCTGTAAATAAATTTCAATTATAATCTAAAGCTGCTTGATAAACTAAGAGATGAGGCGATATCTATGTTTTCCTCCAGGACTTCTACTTGATAATATTGCTAAGAAATAGATGACTAAGTTAAGATTATTGCATGTGCACGTGCTTGTGTAAGATCAATAACAGATTCATCTTACATAATCTTAGTAACGCTCTTGACGTGCACATAATTTTTGCACAAGATAAATTGTTGCGTGGTATCAAATAATAACACATCCGAATTCTAAAAGATAAAGAATAGTAATGAGTAATACTTACACACGCTGCAAGGTGGCATGATATAACATGCTTCCAATAGCAAGTATCATATTAGATATGTGAAGAATGCTAAATCTCTTCTCAAACCGCTGCACTAGGGCACTAATAAGACCAATGAGTGCGAAAAGAATGCTTGGGATATTCGATATGGTGTTGTAAAATTCTGCAATATAAGAGGAGTAGGCATAATTCTTCTCACAACATTCAATAGTGGAAGTGACAGGACCCCAGAAGCTCGATATCCCATCAGCCATTCTACCTTCTGAATGCCCAAAACTATTTATATATTCAGTCTAGTCTTCTGTACTATAGTATCACAGAGTACATAAAATCCTCAAACCACATCCTGCAAAATACAAAATTGTTTTCAGCAGATCCAACATTCATCGAAAAAATAAAAGACATAGTAGTTATATTATTTATAGAAGATGACTTGTACCATCTTCCATTATTGTCAAAATTAAATTCTACAAACATTTAGGGGAAAGAAAAAGAAAAAAGAAACTCCACCTAATGTAGTTGCTCCAAGAAAAGTTACAAATTCATATCTAGGTTAATCTCATCCGTTACATTTTAAGGCCAATTTGAGTAACAATCTGACACTTTCCAATTAAGCATTTCACGAAGGTTTCGGGACATCGCATAAAGCAAGACGAAATTAATATAAAATAACAATCTAACTGATCCATCACAAGTTCATCAGAAAATCAGAAGTAAATTGCCTTGAAACTGCATACTCCCAAAGCTAACAGAAGTGAAAAAGAAGATCAACACAATGCAAAACAAGGTTACTGGACTTTGTTCGGACAAACAAAAATGTCAACATGGTTGATCAATTAAAATTTTAAAAAGAAACAATAGCATAACCAGGTTTACTGTATTTAAATTTATCCAAGCAAAAATATCTTCTAGAGAGAGAAAGAAAACCCAATTAATCAAAAGAACAGTGATTCAATCATTTCACACAATTAAGCACATCTCTAATTATTAAAAAGTACCCATCAAGGTTTCTTCAAAATCCTAATGAAAAAATCAAATCAGAAGTTGCTTGTGAACACCTAAAACCTCCCTTTAAGAAATCTAAAAGTCCAATGCAACCAAGATCACGAACACTCGCATTCTAAAGGTCTGGTTGTCATGAAATTAAATTTAATTACTTACCCATAAACCAAAATTTGTAAATTCGAGATCCCCGTTCAAAAGGGCCCGTCACCCTAACCCATTACAGAAAAATCCCTCGACTCCATGGAAATACTAATAAGATCCAATCCATCAGTACAAAGAATAAAAAGAGGAGGAAAACACAAATTTTTTTTTCTTCAAGCAAATGAAACTATAGCCAAAAATAAATCGAACCCAGATAAATTTAAATGAAACACCATAACAGAAATATCTACTAAGAACATCGAATTATACTTGGTTCGAAAGCACAAGGGTACTTGAAAAAAAAAAAATTAAAAAAAAAAAACACAAACCTTTTTCATGGAGATGAGAGATCTCATTTTCCTTTCCGGTTTAAATACAATCTCTCTCCCGTATATATATGTATATATATATATTTATATATGTCAATCAATAAGAGGTGATCTTCTTCTCCAAAACAAAAACTAGGGGATAATAAGAAAACGATAATATCTTTTTAGGCATTCGAGGCAGGGAAAGAGAGAGATGGAGACTAGTGGTTTTTTTTTTTTTTCTTTTTTTTCGTTTTTTTATTTTTCTTAATTTTTAATTTTATTTTCTCGTTTTAGTGGAGGCTAATTTTGACTTTTTAAAGTAACCCCGCTGTTTACTGTCCGACGAGGAAACTGTTTTCACACGTCGCGATAACATTTCCCCGCAGCTTAAAGTGACAGAAACTTGGGCCCGGCCCATTTTTTACTTTACCGTTTTGACCCAATATTATTTATATTTATATTTTGGCCCAAACCCATTAGTGGAATTACCATAATTGCCCCCAACCCACGTTACGAAAGATATGGTGAGTAATGGGATCAAAATTAACCAAGGTTATTACTAGTGATTATCTTTTATTTTTAATATATATATATATATATATATACAATATGGTCAAAATTACTAAAAGTCAAAATTGTCTTTTAGTTTAAAAAAATTATACTTAATACGATATTTTTAATTAATTTAAAATTTTGATACGAACTCTTTTTGGTCATCGTATTTAGAATTTTTACGTTTCATTTAAATTATATAGAATTATAAATATGTTAGTGAGTCAATAGTAAATTATTTATAATATTTAATTAAATAAAATTAATGACTTAATTTAGTAATATATTAACAAGGTTATATTTTTTTTATATTTTAACAATATGATTCAATAAAATTGAGAGTTTACTAGTGTATTAGTAAAATTATATAATAATTAAATTAAATTCTCGAAATTTAAAAAATTAAGATTTTTCTATTAGGTAAAGTCATTTTGAGCTCGACCGTAGACTCATTTTTTAAGGTAATTCATTAAATAGTGTGTTTGACTAATTTAATTACCGAAAACGGGAAGCTAGAAGTTCAAAAATGCTCGTGTAAAGACGTTTAATTAAGAAGTGAATCTATCATGTTTTTTAACGAAATAAATATTTCGTAACGGTTAAATTTTTTAATTTAATTAAAGAGAAACTTTTATATGTAAGATAAAAAAAAATACTAAAATTCTATTTCATAAAGGGCCGACAAAGTTGATATGAAATACATAATTAAAAGGATATTAATTTTTATTGGTAGTTTTATATGTGTCTCCACACACACATATATATATATATATAGATATATATGTATATGTGTATGTATGGATATGATTGTAAAAATAAGTTCAGCCGATGATGGGCACACGAGCAACTCTGTTGGCACCGTCGAGCACAAGGTAAACGCGGAAGCAACAAAAATCTCCATCTCCGGTCCTCCCGGGTGGTAATTCGATGACTGTCACCAGTGGGTTGTCTTTCTTAATTTTCGCCTCCGCTGTTACTTTATCTTTTCCCACCAATTCCGGCCACCTAAACTTATATTTTCCTGCAGTCCAAACAGACAAAAGATTATTTATCTGTCAAACATAATTTTTTATGCTTTATTTTCAATAAGAATAAATTAAATTAACTTATTTTTAATTCCAACTAAAACCATTCTCATATATATATATATATATATATGTATTTACACACACACACACACTATACATACACCCCCAGATATATATATATATATATATAAAGGGACATGCATGGAGTAATAATTTTTTTCTTTAGCCTACATAGAAATGTTATGAATAAAACAGTATCTACGTCGATTAGAAATTAATATTTCACCAACATACTTAATACATATATATATATATATATACACATGACATATACATATACATATACATATATATAGATATATATAGGAGGAGAAAAGAAGGGATATTACCGCCGGTGCAGCATACATAGTCGGTGCAGCCAGTTGCACATCCCAAATTACCAGACGCCATTGATTTTTGGTGTATTCTGAAAACAAATCAAGAGAGACAATTTGGTGAATTAGTGAAAAAAGAAAGTGTTAGAATATATAGTGACCCTCTATTTAATTAAATTTAATTATACTAATACGTTTTTAATTAAGTATTAATGATTAATTACAAAATTTTAAAAATTTCGAACAATTTTTTTTACAGATTAATCTTTAATTAGTTCTTAAATTAAAAATGTATTAATTGGCTTTTCATTTATCTAAAGCAATAAATTATATTAATTCAATATATTTATGTAAGACGAATATATGCAATGTATCTATATGGGTAACGTAATTAATCATTAATACTTAATTAAAAAAGTATTAGTATAATTAAATTTAATTAAATAGAGGGTCACTATATATTCTAACACTTTCTTTTTTTACTAATTCGCCAAATTATCTAATTATATCTCTTGCTTTGTGTTCAGAATCAATGGCGTCTGGTAATTTGGGATGTGCAACTGGCTGCACCGACTATGTATGCTGCACCGGCGGTAATCTCTCTTCTTTTCTCCTCCTATATATATCTATATATATATATATATGTATATGTATATGTATATGTCATGTGTATATATATATATATGTATTAAGTATGTTGGTGAAATATTAATTTCTAATCGACGTAGATACTGTTTTATTCATAACATTTCTATGTAGGCTAAAGAAAAAAATTATTACTCCATGCATGTCCCTTTATATATATATATATATATATATATATCTGGGGGTGTATGTATAGTGTGTGTGTGTAAGTACATATATATATATATATATAAGAATGGTTTTAGTTGGAATTAAAAATAAGTTAATTTAATTTATTCTTATTGAAAATAAAGCATAAAAAATTATGTTTGACAGAGAAATAATTTTTTGTCTGTTTGGATTGCAGGAAAATATAAGTTTAGGTGGCCGGAATTGGTGGGAAAGGATAAAGTAACAGCGGAGGCGAAAATTAAGAAAGACAACCCACTGGTGACGGTCATCGAATTACCACCCGGGAGGACTGGAGATGGAGATTTTTGTTGCTTCCGCGTTTACCTTGTGCTCGACGGTGCCAACAGAGTTGCTCGTGTGCCCATCATCGGCTGAACCATATATACACACACACACACACACTATATATATATATATATATATATATAATAAAGATTATGTCCTTTAAATTATGTATGGAATATCAACTTTGCTCGCAGTTTATGAAATAAATTAATTTCTATGTATTTAATATTTTATTGTGATTTTCTTTACAATTTATTATAATACGAAGATATCACCCAAAGAAACACAATGTGTATTATCTCCGAAGTCCAAAATCACTTATGATTAGCGAACTAAAATTAGTTGACTAAAATTTTTAGGTAATATCACTAATATATTATAAAAACGTAAAGCTCGTTATTAAAAAATAACGGACTCTATAAATCTCATTGATAACATATAATTCACCACTTAAGAATTATGAATTAACGGTAATTTACTTATAATATTTGATTCAATATAATTAAAAACGATTAATATGTTGGTGAAATTATAATGACGAAATGGGCTTAGATTTTAATGAAACTATTATTATGGGTAATAGTAAATAGGTTCGTTTAGTTACGATTGCCGCAATATATTTAAAATCGAACCCAATTTTTTTTTTTTAATTTAAAAATTTAAGGTGCAACTTGTAAATAAGAGATATGAAAGAATCTCGATGTATAAATTTCCAAAATTCAATGAAATTTACATCAATTAATTCTATCAAAATGAGTTGATAGTTATTAGTTTATTACTAGGAGCATAATACCCACGAAATTAGAAGTTCAAGCAATCTAGTAGTGTATACCATAACTAAAAGCAAATGAGTAATTTTTGTCATGAGATCTTTTTTTTTCTTTCTTACTTTCTACTATAATTTTAATTAAATAAATATTAAATTCCATTAGTATATTAATATATATAAGATATATAAAGTCTACTTCCTATAACGACTTCGAAAATTTAAAAAGAAATGCATATAATAATTTGAGTGCAGAAACGAAATAAAGGTTAAAGTTAATATCCCTTATACGATAACTCAAAAGTACTAACAAACATCACGAAACAAATTTTCTAAAAAAAATACGAAAAATATAAAAAATAAAGAAAACTATAAAGTATCTAGGGTCTATTCGTAGCCTTCTTACGGATCGGGCTCGAGAACCGGGTCCTACTGATATGAAATTGTTAAATAAGGGGTGAGGTACACTAATCCAGTAAGAACATCACAATATATCGCCGTCACATAAGTAAATATTAGTAAAAAATCAAAAACAACTAATTGAGCACAAATTTTAAATAAATTCATTCATCAATAATAAAACTATTTACCGTCCACTTACCGCAGTGAGATTTATAAAAACAACATATGAAAATAATAACATTATAAATATCATGATTTCATACATAATCTGCAACATAGCACATATTATACTTTTATATTTAAAATATCAAACAACAATTGCTCTTTTTTATCAGCCTACTAGTATCCATGGGGATCTATAGGGATGTCCCCGCTACACGTGAACCATTTCCATTAACAATCTTAATTCCAGGGTCGTCCCCATACCCCGTTCGGTATGAGCGTCAAGACATTAAACCTCAATACCCCATCCGGTATGAGGGTGAAGCGAGTCGTCCTCATACCCCATTCGATATGGGCGCCAAATAACCAAGTCAGCCGAACTTGCATCGGTTCCTGCAAAAAAACACACTTAGGGCCCTCGGTTGGCCGAAAAAATATAGAAAATCAAAACTCACCGGCGGTGGGGCTCTCCGGTGTGGCGGCTCCTCTGTCTCACATTGCGGTTGGGTGTTTTGTTTCGGCCAAATTGTAGAGAAGGAAACGGTGGTCACAACAGTAGAAAAATCACATCAAACGAGAATCAGGAAGGGCCTCATCGGAGGCGTTTTTCAAAACACCCCGTGGCGCCACCGCCGAGCTTTGTCGGCGTTTTTCAGCCAATTGGCCAGTTCTTTCACTCTAATTTGGCCATGGGTGCGTTTAAAATTGAATTTCATGCAAGAGGAGAAATTTTTACCTTGTTTGGCGGTCGAAAATTGCTCTAGTACGGCGGCGGTCGACTCCCCGGTGGCTGGGCTGTCTTCTCCGGCGAGGGGCTCTGGCGGCTGGAGTTTGAGTTTGGGTGCGGATGGGGTTATTTATACTCATCTACTTTTGATCTGAGCTGTCCATCGCTTTTAATCTGGAATGTCCGATCGCGATTAAATAGAGAGTGAATCTGGATCGTTCATCTTGATTCAATCTAGATCGTCCGTGCTCGATTTAATCTAGGTCGTTCGTGCGCGCGGGAACGGATTTCAGCCGTTCAATCGCGCGCACGCGGGTCGCGCACGTGGCTCCCCTCGCATGGCCTCCTGCGTTAGCATCTCTGCTACCTGGCGCATCTTGGTTGGTCGGGGCTGCTGACCGGGCAACTGACGTCGCGTAACTTTTTAAAATTGCGATTTGACCCCCGATTTTTTATTTTTCTTTCAAAAATAACTCCATAATCTAAATTTTCACCCATTTTCCACAAAATTGTTTTCAATTAAATTCCTAACCAATTTTTATCATTTTTATTATTATTATTATTATTATTTTCATTAAATCAAATTAAAATTAAATAAATTAAATTAAAATCATATAAATAATAATTATAGTTATATATAAAAATAATAATAATTATTATTTTTTTTAAAAAAAAGAAAGGTTGGGTGTTACATCCTAGTTTGATAATCGATAAGAAAGTGGAGGAAGGATACTATTTTTCGTCATTGTTTTAGAAGAAAATGTAAATTTTTCTGTCCTTGTTTTATATAAGGATTAAATTAAATAAATATTAATTTTTGTTAGCATCATATCATTTACATATAAAAGAACGTAAATTTTAATTTATTAATTTGGTTATCGAGAACGAAGTGGAGTAGGGACGTTATTCTCCCTACTCGTTTTTAAATAAAAATGTGGATTTTTATCATTTTTATTTTGAGTAAAATTGAGAGTTGACCTATTATAATTGGAGAATTTTAGTAAACTTTCAGTGTTATTAAAAATTCGTATCCTGAATGATGGGAATGGTTATGACAATGATTGATGGTAAATATGACAATACAAATAATAATAACAATAATAGTGACAACGAAAATAAAAATTGACTGTGGCAAATATAACAAAAATAATAATGAAAATGGTGAACACGATAATATCATTGATAATGTCAGTATTGAAATTATAAAGACAACAACAACGACGACGGTAGTGTCAACATTAATAACAAAATTAACAGTGATTATGCCAATAAAGATGGTAGTGAAAATAATAATAATAATAACAGTAGTAGTGATAATAATAGTAACAGTAACAATAATATCAATGGCGAAAATAAATATTGAATTATCGAATTTTTATTATTTATATAAATTTAAAAATTAAAAATTTATATTAATTTTTATGATTTTAAAAACAAAAAATCATATCATCAGGAAAAAGTGACATGAAATTTGAATAATTGTATTTGAAATTTTTACAAATAAATTGAATAATTTGAGAAAATTAAGATACATTGTATCTGGACACCTAACAGATTCATTGAACCTGGACATTCCAAAATTAAGAACAACAGTCTTTCTATATTGTTTGAGTATATTCTGCTTCTATTCTCCGCATTTGTGTATAATCATCAAGACATGTGGATAAGACATCCACGTCAGCCACAACTTTGTCTGCCACGTGGAAAGCGTGGTTCGCCTCGAGCTCTACACGTGGACACTCAAACTAGCGCGTGGCATGATATACTTGCGTCGTGAACTGGATGACTTAGTTTTCGTGACGTTTTATTTTTTTTTATTTTATTTCAAGTTAATGCTTCAACGACGTTAAATTATTGTCAGGAAGAAACGGAAAATTAACCAGCGCTTGACTGAGAGAAATTATTGTGCGGGAAGGTGTGGAACCCAACCGTGCTCCCTCCTATCTTAACGTTCAACTGGTATGAGTACAAAATGTCGTCATCGTGATAGATGAAAAAATCATGTGAAATTAATTCAATAAATCAATCATTATTTCCTCAAACAAGATGAATCAATCACCAATAATAATGGTAAGACATTTTTATTTTACTTAAATATTTATTTATTAACTTATAATTATATTATAAATTTATACAATTACATAATTATTGAATATTTTATAAAATCATTATACTAATAATATAGTAAAATTGTTAATATCATAATATTTTACTTTAATATTAATATCATAATATTTTATTTAAATAATACGAGTTCAAATTTCACTAATAACGTAAAATTCATTATTTTATAAATATATTACGAGTTGGTTTTGACTAATTTTTAACGTCCGATCATATTTGATCAAAAAAATAATTTATTAATACATTAGTCGAATTATTATTACTAAATTAAACTAACTATTAAAAAAAATATATTATTTATAAACGAAAAGAATATTTCGTTTAATGTTATATAGTTCGAATATAATTGACAACATACGATTCTCAGTTTTATAAATATATTACAAGTTAGTTGTAACGGCCCCGAAAATTTAAAATAAAATGTATATTAAAAATATCAAATGCGGAAGCGAAGTCAAAATTTGAATAACATCCCTTACACTAAAAACTAAAAACGTGTTCACAAAATATAAAAGATCAAACTACCTAAAGGAGAAACTTGAAAGTAAAAGCTACGAATATGACTATGGAGTCCTTAGGCGTCTCATTCGTCGTCCTCCTGCGGAACCGGCTCGAGAACGATGTCCTCTTGATCTGAAATGATTAAATAAGGAATGAGCTACACTAGCCCAGTAAAGACATCACGATATCTCACCGTCACGGAGGTAAAGGTGGGTAAAAAACACAAAAAAGACCAATGGAGCATAATTTACAACAAATCCTTTTATCAATAATAAAACCTTTACCACTCACTTACATCGATAGAATCCATAAAACAGTGTACGAAAGCAATAACATCATCATCATCATGAAATCATATATAAATTGTATAACATAATACTTATCAAGCTTTTCATAATTCAATCGTTACACAACATATTTTCCTTATTTACCAGCCCACTAATATCCATGAGGATCCATAGGGGTCCCGCTACCCGTTAACCCTTAACACTTGAAATCATTTTTCCAGGGCCGTCCCCATACCCCGTCCGGTATGGGCGCCAAAACTATAAACCTCATTACCCCGTCCGGTATGAGGGTGAAACGGGCCGTCCCCATACCCCGTCCGGTATGGGCGCCAAAACACATAAGATCTCCATACCCCGTCCGGTATGGGAGACCACAATCCCGGTAGGGTTCCCTACGGACCCCGTCCGTCCACCATCTCCCAGGATATCTAGTCAGGCTGACCACATTATACAATTACCCATTTACATAATCTATCATTTTCTTTTCCCTCAATCAGCATCATCAATCCACATACAAACAAGCAAAACAGTAATTTATGCCAAACAGACAACATACAGCATCAATATCCCAGTCACTCAATCCATAATCAATAAAACAGTACAATATGCACACGAAACTATAATATGAAAACATCAAACCTCATACTGCATTTAAAACTGTAAAACAGGCCAAATAACAGTTAACCGACAAACACACTAGACTCGGGCTCCATTAGCGACCCTAAGCAATTTTACACATTCGTTGATTCATGAAATACCGTTTTATCATTTATTGAACTTTAAAACCGTGATAGAAAATAGGGTGAGGGGTCCTTACTCGTTTAGGGGTCCGAACATGGCTTCACAGTGCGCCTACAAGCTGTTCCCAAATTTCCCTGAATTTTTTTCGGGGAACTGAAACGCACTACTGGTACCTGCACGTGTTCCAAAAAATCCCAAATTAGGTCCAGGGCCCCTTTCGGCCAATATCGCAACTTCGGCACGGTGGATCCGCCGTGCTCCGACAACGGCGCCGCCGCATGCGGCGGCGATTTGCCTCGGGTTGGCCGTTTTCGGCCGAATTCGGCCACACTCGCATTGGTTTATGTGAATAAACCAACCTACGGCCCTCGGGGGGCCAGAAAACTACGAAAAACCGAAGCTTACCGGCGACGGTGCTCTCGGGTGCGGCGGCTCTCCGGCGAGGTTCGTCTTTTGGTGATTCGACTCCGGTCAACCTGTAGAGAAAAGAATGGTGATCACAGTGATATAAAAATTGTATCAAACGGAGGCCGGGAAGGGCCTCATCGGAGGCAAAAACCGAGGAGGGACGCGGCGGCGCCGCTGGCTTTCGGCCGTATTTTTCGGCCGTTTGGCCGGGATTTTGGCTCCGATTTGGCCACAGGGGAAATCAGCGTGGAAAAACGAGTCGGGAGTATGAAATTTACCTCGATCGGCGGTCGAAAATCTCCCCGGTGCGGCGGCGGGTGGCGGCGGTCGGCTTCTGGTTCGTCTTCTCCGGCGAGGGCAGACGGCTAGCGTTTGTGGTCTGGTGTGGGGGTTCTATTTATACCCTTTTGCCTTTTGATCTTAACCGTCCATTTTGATTTAATCTGAGCCGTCCGTTTTTGATTAAATCTGGGCCGTCCGTGCGATTAAATCTGGGCCGTCCGTGCGCGCGATTGATATGGGCCGTCCGATCACGCGCACACGGATCGCCAACGTGGCCCGTCCCCGGTCGACGTGATTTTGCCACGTGGCAGGTCCTGGTTGGCCAGGACTGCTGACTGGGTCTGTTGACGTGGCACGTTTTTTTTTTCCCCCTCTTTCCGGGCATTACATTAGTTGTGACTGTTTTTATGAATGATATAATAAAATAAAATTTTAACTCAGCAGTATATTGATATGACTTTAACGATAAAATTAAATTAGATCTCGATGAATTTATAATATTTTTAGATAAAATGAACGTTCGACGAAAATTAAATTTTCTTAATTGAATAACCACGACAATCTAAGAATTATATATAATATTTTATTTTTAAAATAAAAGGCATATATTGCTTTTAATACACAACTTAACAAGGTCTTCCAAGATACAACGTATCTTTATATGTATAACGAACATTAATTACAATAACTTGGTACGCAAGTCGTTATAAATACAAATATAAATGCAAGTCATTATAATTTGAAGGAATCAAAACATAAGATAACATAATATAAATACAATTGCTTGATGCCCAAGGGATTATTTATTGTGTATCAAAGAGTAATTATTTGTTAATTTACTAAAAAAATCATACATACATCTACCCGAATATATACGTATATGTTTTCGTTACGTTTTAAATAAGAAATATAATTTTTTTAATTTAATTTTAAGTGATTTATTTATTTTAATAAAATTGTTGAAATATGATTATTTAAATAATTAATATATGCATTCCAAAACTCAGAAAACATTAATTAAAGCAAATTTATACAATAAGAATATTAACTTAAACTTACCAAGTTGCTGTTTATATTTTATAATTATATAAATTATATAAATTTTTATTACCTTATCTTAACTATATGAAATTTAATCAAAATAAAAATTTATTTATTTAAATAAGGTGTATAAATCGAAATAGAATTAAATATAATAAAAAAATTAATAAGTGTATATTAATAAGAAAAATGCTAAATTTCACACGTGTCAATCTTTCAAAATTTTGAAATTTTACTTTATTATTTATTTAAAATAATAATTTTAATTATGTCAATCATTAACTGATTAAAAAATTTCATTTAAAAATTTTTATAATTAAAAATATAAAAAAAGAGTATGATGATTGTTAGAAATTTCACATTGAAGATTTATAAGCAGTTTAGAAATTAAATACTATAATTAAATTGTATTATTTAATGAATAATAGTTATTTATTTATTTATAAATATAAAATTTAATTTAATTTTTAATTAATACAGTTTTATCTATTTAACAATAATATAAACTCATGAATCTATTGGTAATTAAGGGCTAAGTGTAATTCAGTTTTGAATTTAGTGTATAAAATGGGGCAGATACAGTCAGACAAGATTAATAGTAATCAGAGGCTATAGTTACTCCCAGCAGTCAAGCAGACAAATCACACTCGCCACACCGTATAATTCTCCCATCTGCTATATAAAACGACAAAAGTAACGTCGTTTAATTCACAGTTTTCTCATCATCTTCCTGTTTTTTTAATTTCACCACTCTGTTGTCATCTTCTTAAAGTCTCCCAGTCTCCGCTGTGTCAAAAACCCAACCACATAATATCACCATAATCACGACATAAAACCAAAAACCAGTAAAAACCTCCATGTTTATCTATTTATCAAGCTATAAAACCAGATACCCAGATCCTCATTCTCCTTCACTTTAGTCAATATCTATCAAAAGAACTCGGAGGTTGAAGAAGATTCGAGCAAAAGGGACGATCTAAAGCGTCGGGAAAGAGACTTTTTTTGGCTTTTTCTTTTTAACTCTCTGTTGGGTTTTAGATGGAAAAAATGCCGGCGAGGTTCAAGAGGGTGGCGGCGGCGTTTGATGAGGTGGTGGCGCGTGTGAAGCCGTGCGAAAGCAGTAGCGGCAGCGAGCACTCGCCGGAGGATTCCGCCGATCTGTTCGATCTTGTCGAGTCGTTTATCGAAAGAGAAGGGAAGCTAATAATGGAGGAAAATAATGGTAATAATGATAATAAGATAAATTCAGAAGTGGAAAAAGAGGGTAATTCGGTTATGGAATCTGGGTATTGGTCTGATGAAGATGGGGACACCATGGATACTTTGAAGAGTCTGCTTGGTTTCGATGGTTATGCTGGTGGTGATGATGATGAGAAGCAGAAGATTCTTGAAGACATTACTGAATTTGCATGCCATATCAGTTCTGATAGTCCTTCAATTAGCTTCAAGCGTCAATTAATGAACCTTTTACGCCGGAAAGGATTCGATGCCGGTGAGTTTTTCATTTTCAATTTTGTTTTTTTGGTAAAACATAACGTATTCATGAAATAGGTTTTAAACTTTATTTTAATGGCGTTCACAGGGCTCTGCAAATCAAAATGGGAGAGATTTGGGAGAAACCCTTCTGGGGAACACGAGTACATAGACGTCAACATCAATGGAACTCGTTACATCGTCGAAATATTTCTCGCTGGAGAGTTCACCATAGCTCGACCGACGACCAAATACCTCTCTTTACTCGGCGTTTTCCCACAGATCTTCGTCGGAAAACCAGAAACCCTGAAGCAGATCGTGAGGCTGATGTGCAACGCCATGAGAGAGTCCATGAGAAGCAAAGGCATGCATGTGGCTCCGTGGAGGAGAAATGGGTACATGCAGGCTAAGTGGTTCAGCCATTACCGGCGAACAGTGAATGAAACTTCGGCGAAGTCAATGGACGCCGGCGGAGATGAGAATGCTAAAAATCGGTCTGTTGGGTTCAATCCTTCCCGGTTGCCGGCGGGGTCTGCTATTTCTTATCACTGTAAGGATGATTTTGCGAGCCGGGTTGGGATGAGAGTTGGTTTTCTGACTCGCGCCTTTAATGGCGGGTCTGGTATAAAAATGGAGTTGTAGGAGTTCGGTGAAGAGGGTTGATTGCTTGTACATAGAAGAAGAAGAAGAATTCTAATGCAGTGGTTTTGGAGTGTTTTGGTAATTTTGGAGAGGAATTGTATTTGTAATTTCAGTACTAAATTTAATTGAATTATTGTATAATAATATATTATTATCATATTTATATATATGTATTTTTAATTTTTTTAAAAAATAAATATTTAATTAATTATATAATTAGACAGAAATAATTTTGACATGTATACATAATAATAATTATTTAAAATTTTTAAATATAAAAATACAATTTAATTTTATTTCTATAACTTTGTTATATAATTATTATTTTTTTTAAAAAATGATGACATGTTTATAAAGCACAAGATAAAAATCTAGTTTATTTTTAATTATGATATGATATAAATTATTTTTAAAATAATAAAAAAATAAACATATAAAATTTTATATAAAACTATTTTTTTTTTAATCTTAATAGATTTAACAAAAAAATAATAATTTAACCGACTAGAATTTGTTGGTGTGTAGTTGCTTTCCCGCCCGACTAACCGCCTCTAATTCATTCAATTTCCCGAGAACCAAACAACCCTAGCCATCCTCTTCCTCCACGGTTTCCTGGAGCTCCCGTACACCTGGCGCGACCAGATCAACGCCCTGTCTTGGCTCGGGCTCTGCTACGGAGCCCTCGCTCTAAGACCTGCGCGGTTATGGTTATGGTGACACCGACGCCACGCAGAGCTTCGGCGCATACACGAGCATGCATGTGGTGGGTGGTCTTATTCCACTCCTCAACGCCGTAGCCGCCGGGGCGACCACTAGATGGTCAAACACGTGGTGAACATGAGTGCTGCGTTAACCCGCAGGAAGAAGCCTCTGTAGAGCTTGAGAGGCTCAATGAGGATGATTGTTACATGTGCAATGCAGATTTCAGGTCTTGCTTTATATTTCCAAATCTCGTAGTTTAATTGAAAAGGAAACAAGTAGTAATCTATGGTTGTTAGTGATGGTGCAGGAGCCTAGAGAAATAGAAGCAGATTTGCCGAGAATTCTTAATTTCCTTTTTTTGACGTGAGTTTAGGATTTTTAGGGTTGTAATTATGTCTGAAATTCGTTTAGTTTCCTCCATAAGTTGTTTTCCTTTTTAGTTCTATCTTTGATTTTACCTTTTCTCTTTTTGTTTGCTGATATAACTTTCCATTTTGGACTTTCATATTCCTATTTTCTTTTGTTTAATTCATGTTATGAACCAGAGCATTGTTGCCTACATAAAGGAACCTCTCTCCTCCTCCAATCTCATCCTTTTCTGTTAATTTCACGCTTCTAAGTAAGCTTCGAGTCTGAATTTGGGTTTTTCAAGTTCTGTCTGTGTTTGAGTTTGGGTTCTCAAGTTCTCTTTGTTTTTGGATTTGGGTTTTCGAGTCAGCATTAGTTCTCTCTGATTAAAAGTTATGAACAGTGAAGAAAAGATCATCAATGGCGGACTCTATAATGAGCAGCACAATGAAATTATCTTTGATTCAAGCAAACCCCCACCATTTAGAATTGCTGAGATCCGAGCAGCCATTCCTAAGGACTGCTGGATCAGAAATCCATGGAGGTCGCTGAGTTATGTTCTCAGAGACGTGGTGGTGGTTTCTGCATTGATGGCAGCTGCTGTCTTCTTCAACACCTGTTTCTTTTGGCCGCTTTACTGGGTTGCACAAGGAACAATGTTTTGGGCAATTTTTGTTATCGGACATGATTGGTATGTATATATACATATATACTTTTCTGTAATTTCCACCCAAAAGAAAAAAGAAAATCTTATATAACATGTAAATCCATATGTGTGTTCTGTTTGATGTTTGTAATTAACCCTTCTTATCTTCAATTTTACAGCGGCCATGGCAGCTTCTCAGATAAGCCCAAGCTCAATAGCGTTGTGGGTCACATCTTACATTCTTTCATTCTCGTGCCTTACCATGGATGGTAAGTTATTTTGTCATTATATATATACATATATATATATATATGTATCTAGCTTTTTCCTTTGAATATTTTGGCATGTCTTTGCTTGAGCTAAAGTTGGTACTGGTAAATTAATTCTCTCGCAGGAGAATCAGCCACAGAAAACACCACAATAATCATGGACATGTTGAGAATGACGAATCTTGGGTCCCTGTAAGAATGCGTTTCATCTAATTGCCTCTTGATTGAATCTAAGTTTTCTATTCTCTCATTATAAGTTTCTTTCTTCTCAACCTTTACAGTTGACTGAGATGATTTACAAGAAATTAAGTGCAAGAACTAGAAGATTTAGGTTCACTGTGCCTTTCCCCTTGTTGGCATACCCTGTATACTTGGTGAGATAGATACCTTTTGATGTTGTGTCAGTAACCATTTTATCCCATTATTTTGTTTCGAACAAAAGACTTATCACCTCTTCTGTGGTGCTTTACATTACAGTTTTACCGAACTCCAGGAAAAGCAGGATCTCACTTCAACCCGTCTAGTAACTTGTTTGCACCGAGTGACAGAAAACTTGTGATAACTTCGACTTCTTGCTGGACTTTAATGGTGCTCTTGCTAGCTTATTTGTCATTTGTCTTTGGTCCAATCCAGATACTCAAGTTCTATGGCATGCCTTATTTGGTGAGACAACTCTTATCTAGTCTGACAAACTCATAGATTTCACATTGTCAAAGTGGTTGTGATCCATGTTAGTAATGGAAATTTATAAATATTATTTTTGTAGATCTTTGTGATGTGGTTGGATTTTGTCACTTACTTGAATCACCATGGCCATAAGCAGAAACTTCCTTGGTACCGTGGCAAGGTACTGCACCAAATCTGTTATAAAACTTGATAGAAACTCAAACTCATATACGTTTTTATTCTTTATAAGTTAGGAGGGTTTAGTTATGATCCCTAAGAAAGTTTCTTGTTGGATATTCATATTTGGCAGGAATGGAGTTATCTTCGTGGCGGACTAACGACTGTAGATCGTGATTATGGATTGTTCAACAAGATCCACCATGATATTGGCACTCATGTTATACACCATCTCTTCCCTCAAATCCCACATTATCACCTTGTAGAAGCAGTACGTACCATTTTTATATCTCTTCATCTCTTGCAAACATACACTTTTAAGTAAAATTCCCTTGGTCAAGCTCTAATTTTTCTTTTATACAATTTTGCATTGCAGACAAATGCAGTGAAGCCATTGCTTGGAAAGTATTACCGAGAACCGAAGAAATCAGGGCTAATTCCTTCTCACTTGCTCAAGACCTTGTTGGAAAGCATGAGGCAAGATCATTATGTGAGCAATACTGGAGACATTGTATTCTACCAGACTGATCCTACGCTGTTTAATGATTCTTCAAGCAAGCTGTACTGACTTTTTCTGAATCAGAATTCATCGACTACAACGATCATTTTGGCTTAGCAACTTGATTCAACAGCCTCTAGTTCAAAAATTCTAAGTGCTTTTGTACATTTTATTACATACATTTACTATTGTATGTGTCTTCTTTTTTTTCGCATCAATATGATTTTAGTTCTTTTTCTCGTCAAGACTTCTATTATTTTTTTTAAATTTAAGGTTAAAAATATTTTTCGACATTTCAATTATTCATTTGTACATGAATGATGATGAAGGTGAATATATCGAATTTATGTATCATTATACAATGCATTCATATAAATATGACGGTTAAAAAAAATAATACAAAAATATGTAAACTATAAAAACGGATCAAAGTGAATTTTCTCACGTTAATACTTTCGTATAATAACTCTAACAAGAGTAATCTTATTATAAGAATAATTTCTAATATATTTATTATAATTTTGACTGCTTGATAATTAAAAATTTACTGATACATTTAAATTGATAATAATTATATAAATTTTTAAAAAAATAAAAAAAGAAATTACTTAAATACATTATGTCATTATAAATTATTTTTGATAATTTATTAATTTTAAATATATTGATATGAAAAGTATAAAAATAATGAACTTAAAATTAGCTAAAATAAGTTAATTAAGTTATTTTTATACAATAATTAAGATGTTTTTAGTATTCTGTTTGCATTATAAATTAATAATTTTTTCAAAGTTGATAAAATGTGTAAATAGTAATTTCCAATTGGCTTAAAAAAATTAAATAAAAAATAAATTATCCTTTAACATCAAATAAATAAATCATTAACTGATGCTACCTTAATTAGAATAATGATCAAATTCTAAAGGAAAAAAAGTCAATAAGTTCAACGGTTGTGATCTGCCTTCTAAATATCAAAAATAGAAACTGCGGTACCAAGTATTGTCCAATGCCTTAGTGACCTTGAGAAACCCCACCAATGGCTACAGACACCTGTCTCTAAAACGAAGGAGCTCTGGAGAGAGGGAAAGAATCGAAACCCTTTCACCTCAATTTTATTTCTTTTTACAGAAAAATCGAATTGAATTTCTCTTTTTTAGAAACTGAAAAAAAAGGGAAAAAAAATTGAGTCGGAGACGAAGTGGATCGGCCAGTGAATCGGCGCCACCGATTCGATGGAGGGAGTAGGGGCCCGACTTGGGCGTTCCTCGACCCGATACGGACCCGCCACGGTGTTCAGTGGACCGGTGAGGAAGTGGAAGAAGAAATGGGTCCATGTTTCTCCCTCTAACAATAATAGTAACAGTAACAATCACCATCATCATCACCACAGCAACAATGGCAGCGCTACTCCTAACGGTAATAACGGCTCGCATCTCTTGCTTTACAAGTGGACTCCTATATCTCAAAGCAATAATAACAATGGTAACGCCAGCAGCAACAGTGGCGACAAAAACTCCGCTAAAGAGGAACCGGCGGCGCCTGAGGAGCCGCCCAGGCGTAAATTCAAATACATTCCGGTACTTTTATGGTGGTTTGCTTCTTAATTTTCTGTTTTGCTATCTGGGTTTTGCTTATACTTGGTGTGTGATATATATATATTTTCTGGGTGATCTTGGTCGTTCATCTTTTGGGAGGTGATCTGGGTTACTTTCTCGGCGGTATGAACAGTGTTTAGGGTTTTGGTCTTTGTTTTTTGTTTTTCTTCCTTAGGTTGCTGAAGGAAGAATTGGGTTAGTGTCATTGCTTGGAAATTGAAGGAAGCGGAAAGAAAAATATTTGTGGGATCTGCATTTGATAGAACATGAGACTTGTTGATACAGAAAAACGGATTCTTTGAGTTTACAGGTTTTGGTTGGTAGATTTGGTTGATTTGCTAAAAAACTTGGGTTTGAATTTTGTTACGTTTGAACTAGAGACTGGAAAAAGATGTGGTTGATTGGATTTGTTAAAATGGTATTGATTGTATTTTTATATTTTCTATTTAATTATATTAGCTTGACATACTACACAGAAAAAGATGTGGAAAAAGAAGCATATTGGTTTTTTTTTTTTTAATCTGGTTTTAACTTCTAGACAATAAGATGCAAGTTTACGAGGACATAAACATGAACTTACCTGATGGGAGGTCAGTTCTATTGCTTGGCCAGATTTTGACAGATGTATTTTACTTTGTGTAAACAGAACATTATCGTATTATAATCTTTTCTATCTTAAGATCCTCCGTTATTTCATTTTTTTGGGGGCAGGGAGTTTTCTTTCTTTAATAAAAGCATTGGGGAAAGATGTCTCTTTGTTTAGTGAAAACATTGGGGAAAGGATTAAAACTTTTCTGAGAAAATTTAGTCTTAAATACTGATCGATGTCCATTGAAGAATGTATTTAGGTGCTATTTTACTTCTGTGTTCTAACAACAGCTGTTAATAGTTGAGGAATAGGCTTAGGAAGCGTGCTTGATCTAATCCTTGCAATGACTAATCGATTTCTTATTAAAAATTTGAAAGTTGTATTCGTGTTGATGCACTCTTATTTCTGCATCACCTTTAGTTGGTTAAAACCAATAAACCAATAGATTTGCAAGCAAAACTCGGAGATCTTAGGATTGCGTGCAGTATTATTCATATAGTCTTATCTGAAATCCAATGAAATTATAAGCAGCTTAAATAAGTTGGAAGTAGATAAACTTTAAGAATAGTTAGCTGGATATCAGCCCAAAATAAGAGACACTGAGAATTTTTGCTGATTTTTCCCTTCCTCGTGATATTGAGGTTAAGTCTATAGACAATTGAAGGAAACTTTTGGAGGGTGTATAATTTAGATGTGGTTCTTACTGTATGGGCTTTAGTTTGACCATTATCATAATATTAACCTCTTGAGCCATTTTGCTTCCTCACTGAAGCTCCTTCACCTGAACAGAAAAATTTTATGATGGCGAATTAAAAAAATGCAGCACAGATCTCTCTCTATTTGTTCTTTTTTAATATATTTTCCCATTTATCTTTTGTCTATCTCGCTCACCCAAAGAAGAGAGAAAAAACTTCCGTTAACGTTAACGTATACAATGCTTCTTATGTTGCACTGAAAGAAGTTTATGTTAAAAAGATGTGTTTTAGTTGCTACAGTTAAAAGCCTGCTGTGAATAAGTCTTTTTTAGAAGATCATATATATTATGATTTTTTTTAAAATAAAAAATGTGAAGTATATATTGACAAAGTACCAAAAGGGGGTACCGCCCATGTACAAAAAATTTATAATATAGTTAGGATGTCAATAACATTTTCAAAATTCTCACATCTAATAATGTCATGTTCTAACAAAATAAATCCAAAATAATGCAACCATCTATTTTTCAATTTATACAACCCTATCTCTTTATCCTCAAAAGCTTTGAATTTATCTCCTTCGAAAGCACCCCAAAAAATGGTCAATGGAATAAGTTTAGCCATGTTTCTATTAATATGTATACCTTCCCACGCCCACATTTCCTCTCTTACAGATCCCGACATCACCCAATTGATTCCTAATAATATATGTACCTTCCCACGCCTATATATATTATAATTTGAATTGCATTAAATATTTTTTTATTTGGTAATAGTATTTATTTTCCATGAAAGCGAAATTTGTTGCTTCCTTAAAGCAGCTAATATATATTTTTTGCTTAGCTAATATTTTCAATGAAAACTTTGGAAATATAATTAAGAAATATACCAAATGCCAGTTTTGCAAAAGGAAGGCTATATTTTGAAGAAAAGAAAATATAACTCCAAAAGTAGAATAGTAGAAAGCCTAATTTTATCATCTTGCTTGAACAAGATTTATTATATAGGGTCATACCTCTATGACCTCGAGTTCTAATAAGATACGATCTCAAGTTTGTGAATGAATTGTGACCGTGTGGTCGAAGCATGATTAGTGGCATGATGGTCTTGGACTATTGATATTGTAGAGGATTGTTCTCAGTCAAGATTTGACCTTGACTAGGGTGGTAGATGGTTGTTTGGCGGACTGAAAAGAAACAACAAGTTCTAATTGTGTTGGTTCATCTCACATTCACTCCTAGTCTCTACAGGCAACCTCTTTCAAATATACAATGTGGATTTTGTGATCCAAATGAATCATCTTTTTTTGCAGAGGCAAGAGAATAACAAGTTACAATTTTGTGTTTCAGTAGAATATGTAATTCTACTACTGTGACATTCATAAATGAAATAGTCACTGGGGGATTACCATTATTTTCTTTTACAGTTATGAATCTTGTATGTCTTCTTTGGTAAAGGAATTTGTTGGGGTCTTAGATGGCCAGAGGAACACATAAAGACTCTTAGATGAAAATGGAAAGAGATATAACTCTAGTTCCTTTGAATACGGAAGATTTTACATGCAACAAGGGCTTGATTCATATCATCTTGACTTGGTTATGATTTTTTTCCAATTTTTTGTGAAAATGATACACTTGACCGAATAGAAAATGCCGAGTCAAATCTTCTTCAGGTAAATAAATTGGCTTGATTTGGATTCGGAGACTCGTACATTTTTATATAACCATGTGCTATGGCTTGAATCGTTAGTCAATCCTCTTTCAATTAAGAGCAGTTGGCAATTAAATTCCAAATTTTTTCCTACCAATTTCATTCCATATCCCTAATAGTACAAAAGGAAACACATTGAAGGCAATTGAGAATGTGGAAAATTTTCTTTTACAGGAAAATTACCTCCTGATTCAAGAGGCACTTAATTTTTTTTCCATTCTCTTCTGTCATTGATAGTTCTGAAAATTTGCAGATTTTCTTCCTTACGTGTTTCAGTCATTATTAAGTCTAATGCTGTTTCTGATTATGGGGGTGTTTGGTTTGACCTATTTCTGGGTCAAACAAGCTTATAAGCTGGTCTAATCCAAAAATAAGTTACACAGGTGTTTTTCTTGGGCCATATGGCTTATAGTTCAGTGAGGTATACACTAAAAGATGAGCTGTAAATCTACTTGTTTTCTTTGGCTTAAAAGTTACGTAATAAGTTTGTTTTTTCTTCCCGATTTTTTCCAGAATGTCCTAATTAGGAATTACAAAATCCCTATTCATGTCCTTTTTGGTCATTTTAACAACTTTTCAACTTTGAAATACTCTGTTACCAAACACTCACAAATTTGTGGAACTTGTAAGTCCAATTAAAATACATCTGATTAAAGACATTTTACTTATTCATTCAAAAGTTTGTAAGTACTTGCTTATTATATGCTTTCTAAGACCTTTTGAGAAGTAAAAGAATCACATTCATTCTAATTGTGATGCGATTTTGTGATCCTGAATTTTATTTTGTTTACTTTGTTTAAGGCACAAACAATACTTTTCCCATTCTAGTGATTCTTGTCGAAAAAAGATAGAGTAATGCAGAATTAAGTTCAAATTTTTCTGTTGATTCTTTTGCCTCAGGCTTGACAAGATACTTGATTGTAATTATTCTCCAGTTAGACTTTATGATTGAATGGTTATTTGGGCTATTTTGACGATGCAGATTGCTTTGCTGGAGGAACAGAAAATAGAAGCTACAGAAAATGAGGCTGCAGAGAACCATGAGGAAGAAGCTAAACCAGGTGATACTGACCCAAGCATGGTGGATTCAACTCCCAGGAATGATGGTTCTGATGAGAAACCTGACATTAATGATGTGCCCATGGAAGAAAATCAGGTGAAGAGTAATCCATCCTTGTCCTAATCTCCCCTTTCCACTTTTCTTTCCTTTTGACATGCTTTTTCCTTGTTGAAGTTTTGATGTTGCATGCGCATAGGTAACTCCGAAGTTGAGTGATCGATTGCCCTTACTTGCTTGGACAACCCTTTACACTCTGTGTTTGGATAGAAATAATCAAGGGAAGGAAATGAATATTTTAAAGGAAGAATTTTTTTTTCTTGTTTGTTCTACAACTAAATATTGGGAAATTAAAGAAAAACAGTGGTATTGCACTGGGTACAGTTGCCCGTTATGGCTATGGAACTAAGTGTATACTTGGCTTTTATATGGAGAATAGAAGTGACTATTAGATTAAGTACAAGTACTTAGATCCATTTAATTATAGAAGGAAGAAAGTCAATGTAAGTCCATAGATAAGCTAAGACAATATTGTGTATGCCATTATAATTGTAGACTTTATCACAAAAGACAACAGTTTCATATTCTTTGTGTGAAAAAAAGTTTGAACTAATTAGTAATCCTTGATTGATCTGTTTTTCTTTGAACTTTTAGTCTATGAGCCCTCATCTCATCACCTACTATGAGTCTAGTTCTAAATTTATCAAATGTTTGTCATGCACATTAACCATCGAATTGGAGCAACATAGGAAATGAGAGAATTGTCGTAGATCTCTAGTCCTTTTTTTTTTCTTGAGACAATTCTTTATTTGATCAAGGTGTATAAAAGAAATTATATATGAAGATGAATGATTTCAACTACTCTTTATTATGGTAAAAATATAAAGTTGGTTAGTCAAGGATAATGTAGACTCAGACCCGACAGTTTATTTCGTTTTCTTTTTCTTTTTTTTTTTCTTTCCTTTCCTATTGCCCTAATTTATTTGAATGAAAAAAGAAATTCAACAAAAAATGAGGGAACCACGCAATTCTTTATTTTCTGATTCTCTCATCTTTCCGGTCACTTATTTTCTAGCTTTATTAGATTGAAGGAATGAGATGTCTGGATACACTTCTTACTGTAAACTTTTATCTAATCCGAACGTTCAACTTGATTTTGGTTTTAGGAGGATAATAAGTTAGTACGCCAAGATCTGAACGAAAGCACATTGGATTTGAGCTTGGGTTTAACAGCTCATGACAATGAGTCGGAAAACCTCAGACCAGATATGGCTCATCAGAGAGAGTGAATTCAAGTTTCTGCCGGACCCGAGTGGATGTAAGCCTTCTTCAGTTCGTATTTCATTGCTGTGAACAGGAGAAGGAAGTGGCTTAGCTTAGTTTAATTGTTCTGAATTTAGAGATTCAATTTTCCCCTCTTCTTAGGATAAAGTGTCCGAGTGGCTGAAAAATGTACCTTTTAGTCTCACTTGATGGTCCCTTACAATATTGTTACTGATTTTACAACTCTATTTAATTTTTTTTTTTTTTTCTTATCAAACATTGCATTTTGATTTGTCCATTTCTTTTCTTTCCTATACTTACTGGATATTAATATGATTGTACTTGGCAAACATAAAAGATCTAGATCTTTTAACCATTAATATGCACTGTCTTTTCTTACCTGCAGAAGGGCTTTTTGTGTTATATATTTTTATGGTGTTATCGTTTGAACCCTTTTGTAGTTTGACCTAGTTGGAATTCCCTGAAACATTTAACTATGATAAAATTATTAGCTTATTTATTTATTTTTTTGAACTTTAATTACGTGCATATGTATCTTCAAAAACAAACAGTTGTATAGAAAATGACAAAATCAAAATTACAATAAAATCAGATGGCAGAGAGTGAAACCTATATGTTGAGTACTGAATGCCAAATCCTTTCACATCACACCCAGCAGAAAACATGAATTTTGTCCAAAGTGCAATCTTCCATGACTCATAAGTATTTTACTGTTGGATTAAACAAGTACTTTGTTATGATAGAGTTACTTGGACTCCTGGCAAAGTAAAATCCAGGTGACACAAATTCTAACTCATGGCCAAAACACAACTCAAGTTCACATGAGAGATTACATAAGCTCAAGAGCTCACGGTTACAAAGGAAACATTGGCTACATGAGCTTAAAAGGTTATTGCCGCATTAAAGGAGAGCAAGGCCTAACTCAAGATGGAGCTCACGGCCACACGGGAGTCTACATGGAAGCTCACGGTCACATGGAGAATTATATGCATAGAGCAACACCTAATAACAGTAAAATTAGAACAATCGAGCAAAAAGGTCAAGATCCACAATTTCTAAAATGAACTGGATAGCTTGGATGATTAAACCTGTGATTCTGTTCAAAGTCATTGAGATAGTGCAAATGCAATCTAAAGCTTGATGAAATGACAACCAATCAGATCGTAGGGCAATGGCTCTTTATCCCACCACTTCACCAGGAATGAAACAACTGTCTGCTAGACCCTTTTAACCAAAACATTATACCAGAAGTTTGGAATGTCTAACTCAAATGATCAAACAAGTAAAGAGAAACCATCTAACTTTATTAGCAAATTCTGAAAGTTTTCTAGTTGAATTGCATAATTTCTTTTCGCTTTACAAGCAAAATGACAATCAAGATCCAGTTACGAATCCAAAAGCAGAGCATATCATATGTTGAAGTTGAAATTCAATCAACTTTGAGGAAAGGAATAAACGTGGCCTGATCCCTCCACTATGTAGGAGGCTATGAAGATTTCGTCATCATTGTTTCGCAACAGCAGCCTCTTCCTCGGAGTAGTAGTCATGCCTGAAAATGGATGTAACAAACTAAAGTCGATCTTGGATTGGCACAACAAATGTTAATTGGAAAACTGAAATGAATAGAGAAAAATGATTGCAAGAAAAACTATGGGAAAAACTTTCCAGCAGACAAGTAACAGAAAATTGGCAATTATGCCCTAATCATGTTCTACAACACTGCTCAACTAGTCTTGCTCAAAAGGTAAAGATAAACATCTCCCGAAGTAAGTATCTTTCACTTACCTTATTTTACGTGAAAGTTGATAAAGACCAGTCCCAGCCATTGCAACATTTACACTCAAAAGATTCCAGTTTTTCTGAAATTAAAAATTGAAGATAAAAAACAGTTAAAACTAAAGAAACTCCCTATGCATAATTGGCAAGAGAAATGAAACAAAGATTCATCTAAAACATATTAAACAAGAAAATTTCAAAAGAAAGAATGGAAAGGATCCAGAATCAGAAGGTTCCCAAATTGTAGGCAAAGTTAAAATATTTTCTTCTCTTAACATTTTGATGGTTGAAGTTTCCTACATATATGGAAATAGTTAAAAAAACTACATGAGGCAGCCCAGTTACTGAGTATTCAAGCATCAGACATCAATTAATATCAACGTCTACATCTCCACCTCTCTCCCCCTTACACAAACATATACAAAGAGAAAATAAGTTCAACATGAAGTGTAGATAAAATATGATATTTCTTTATCTTGAATGTTGATTTTACAAATTGGCACATATCTCCATCCCACAACAAAATATACTCGAGACCAAAGACAGCTATGTGGGAAATGAGGAAATGAAATCCCAATCAAACTGAAAATTCCAATGTCTAAATTAGATGATAACAGGAATCAAGTTAAACCAAATACATGGAGAATTTTGGAATTTCCGCGTTAAGAAAGGGCATAGGCCCTGATATCATAGGCCTTGTATGCTAAGACACCACACTTACATCACTATGTATGTATTACTAATGATTATCTAACAAATGATGGTTAACTCTATGCAAAAAGATCTACCATGTGATGGTTATCTAATCAGTAGTCCAACTTACAGGAGTGATTACAGTGCTGTAACGTGACCAAATAAGTCCAGTGCATGTAACCGCTGGGTAAGACATGACAAGATCAATAAACTTCGGTTAAAAACAGAAAATCCCTAAAACCAAATAACAATTTATGGAAACCATCATTGGCCAAATGGATACATGCTCAATCGCATATGAATTCTTTAAAAAAACATTGAACAACATGTACCTATTTGCTGAGGATATGAGAGCTTCTCTGGTGGTTTAGAGAAATCCGCAATATTTGCTATGCTTATTCCCCATTTAAATGTCGGTGCCCAAAAGTGAACTGCATGACAAATGAAATCACACTTACACCCTTCCTTTCAAGATGGAAGCTGAGTTTTCAGCACCGAAGAATTCACAGTACGAATTACATTGCAATTATGCATATTAAGCCAAGTATGAGTACTAAAACTAGGAATTGAATAAAAATTAACGAGAAATGAACTAAGCACATTGTAGAATGTTAACAATGAGATCAATACCAATCTTCAGTGAGAAATCATACTTTTAAACAAGAAATCATAAAAACCTTGAATAAACTACTCTTCAACACTTAATTTTAACTTTTTAAAAATTTGAAATCTTTATCACAACTTCCACTATTTTGGTGATTATTCTACCCAATTGCCAATTGCCCATGTAGGATAGAACATGTTTGGTTCTTCCTAATACTAATTGAAAAATAATTTCTTTAACCTTTTAGAAAGAGCATTTTTTCCGAATAGATTCAATTGCTTGCTAATAACCTGCAATTAACTAAGCGTACAAAATATTCGTAGATTTAATCAAAGATCAAATCATTTAAACCGAATTTTCCGAAACAGTAACACAAACAAACAAAATAACCCAACTTACCCACTTTGACTATCATGGTTTTTTCTAAAATGTTTTATCTCTTTAATTGATTAAAAATGAAGGATTTTGAGATTTGAATAATTTCATAGAAACCTGGACTATAAAATTCAATGCCACAAATCCGAAATCGGAGAATCAAAAAGTCAAAAATACAACCTTACGGCAATCCACAAACAACGATTCTAAGGACAAACCGAGCTGAATCTCCAAACGGGTATTTTTGTTTTCAAAATCGCTGAAGATAGATGGATCATTTGGAGGTATTTGCACAACATAGAAATGTAAAGCGGAAAAAGAAAAATGACATGTACTAGAGCATAACGATATGCGAGTGACGTAATAAACCGAGTCAACTCACTGGTTTTGGGTCCTGCGGGGTGATTCCATAGAGCTTGCAGCTTCGATGTCATGGAGTCCTCTCTCTCTAAGAAGTTTCTTTCGCCTCCTCCTGTTTGGTGGGTGAAAATGATTCTACCCTCCAGCCCAGCTTTTGTACTTGATCGACGTTCAAGCGTTTCGGTTACGTCACCTTCCAGCTCGGTATCCACCTTAAAACGTTGTCGTTTTATCCCACGGTGAAATATTTGCAACTTAGCTTTTTATTGAATTCAATATAGTACTAGTAAATTTTATAAAATTACACTTTTGCCCATAATTCATGATATAAATACAAAATGGTTATATTCAAATTTATAAAAAAAAATATTATACTTATTTTGCTATATTTTATTATTATTTAATATATCTTACAATTAATTAATTATTACCTCCGGGATTTTATCCATTAAAATTAAATTTTTTTAAAAAAATTAATTTTAAAAATTAAGAAAACAAAACTATTTTCTAAATAATAATCCGATCCATTTCTATCAAGAGAAATAGCCCAAATGTGCTATAATTCTTAAGCCCACTGGGCCGACTTGTAAGCCCATAACTTCTCTACTTTAAACGACTCCGTTTTGGGTGTTTCTGGTCAAGCAACAGCTCTAAGACGAGCTCGCTTCTGGTCAAAATTAGGGGGAGAATTTTGGGCTTTCTGGAATTGAGCTGAGAAATCAGAGAGAGTTGGGGCATTCGAAGGTCGATAAAGAAAAGAGATAGCTATTTTGAGAAAGGGCAAAAGGCCGAGGAATGAAATGCAGACAAATCAGTAGGCTGAGCGGGATTTGACTGAAGTTTAAGAGCCGAGTCAAATACAAAAAGTAAAAATATGAGAAGGTAGAAGAGGAAGAGAAAGAAATCTTTTCGCAACAGAGAGGTATTTGAGGAAGAACTGGTTATCTGCGGTATAATCTGGCTCTTTTTCTCTTTGTTTTCTCCTTGAGTTAATTCCTAAGATTTTTTCCCCTTTGTCAGTGTCAATTTTGTGTTGAATATTGATGGTGAAATGAAATGACTTAGAATTAATCCATGACATGCTTGCTCTGGTGAATTTAGTTCATTGCGAGATCATCTCTGGTTATAGTATCAGAATTTACAGGTGATTTAATGTTGAAAATGAGAAAAATGAGTGAATGTAAACAGAGATCGACATTTAGGATTTGTTTAGAACCAATGAAGAATTTTTGTCTGAGTTCATTTGAAAATCAGTTTCTAGTTTAATTAGGAGATGATGAAATTTAGTTGAAATTTGATACTTTTTTGTTTTGTGAAATTTAGTTGTTCCGAACATAACCTGTGTGTACACTAATTCGTGGATATAGTCTAGATTGGCTAGAGTTTAATTGTGCTTATTTGCTTGAATAATTAGATATATTGTGAGACTTGAAGAAGCCTGTGACTGTTGATTGAGAGTAAAGAGACCAAGTTTTCATGGATACACAGACGCAAAACTCTTCGCTGCAGAAGCTTCAAAATGTGGAGAAGGTAATTAAGAACTGAAAATCTAATCCTTTTGGGGTTAAAATGTTGACTCTATGCAAGTTTAAGGGTTTGTTTCCTTTTTTTTCCCCTTAATTTTTTGGTACAGAGAATTGTTAGGGTTTTGGAACTGGCAGGAGGGATTATGGATGAACTTGCAAACCCTACTGGACCTAGAAAAGAATTCATCAACAACCATTGCCTCGAATTCATGCAATTAATCAAGGTCTTTCCTTTATTTCTCTAAATGTTAAGTTAACCTAGTGCCTCTGAAGGATTCGTTCAAGTTCCTTTTGCACCTTAAACTTTTAGTTTCTTCGAGTAAAAGCCAAAATATGATAAATGAAATTGGAAAATATTTCTCCAACATATGTAACTATTGTTTATATAGTTGGTGTAATCTATAGTGTGATGATTATAATCCAAACACTGTGACTTTATTTTACCTCTAAGGTTAGGTTCCATGAACACATTTTCTGTTTATCAATCTAACTCTAAGCAGAATATAAATCATTGTACCGAGTTACCTTGTGTTTTGCCTCGAGTTTTTTATTGTCTTGCTATCTAATGGGTTAGATAGTTTTCTTTTTTTTTTTTGGATGTTAAATATAAATTTTTCCCTTTGAGTTTCATAATAAGTTTGATTTTTATGAAAAGTAGGATATCCAAGTGACATTAAGGGATGAGATAAAGAGTGCATGTGAATACCGTCCATTTGAGAAGTGTGATTACAGTGCAAGAATAGCAAATGAGATATGTTGCAAGAAGCTGGAGTATGTGCTGTCACAACTGGATGGGATGAAGCAGACTATCGACGAATATCACGCTTCCATTTGAAGATGCATTTTGTGTAGCATTTGCTAGTGAGTTTCTGGTCTTTCATGAATTTCTTATATATTCTGTACACCATATGAATTCCGTGGCACTCATCTTCTTTCTCCACGATCCAGACAGTTCATAGGAGATTCAAATTTGGAGAATGGTTGTGTTTAGCTAGCATCAAATTAACAATTAATTTTTAGTTTCAGTTATTTTCGGTCATCGAATATTTTCTTGCTTTGTAGGTGTGATGCCAAACAGCAAGCTGATCAAGAGAAGCTAAGCAGGCACGGTATGCTTGCTACTTTTACTTCCATTCCCTTCGGTTTGTCTTCACCGATATTTCAACCTTCCTATGATGACTAACAAGTCATAAGAAATCAACTCCTCCATTCCTCTCGGTTCTTATAACTTGATTTATTCTGTCTTCTTCATTTCAGCTCGTTTTGGTAGCTACTGGAAACTACATATTACCAAATATAATTGCTTATCCTAGTTATATTGTTGGTTTAGAAATCAATGAAGTTGATGATGCAGAATATTATGTTGCACTAAATTCGTTTTACGCCTGTTAATTGAGCATTGCAATTTAATCATTTAATCAAACAATTTAGAGCAATATGAGCTGTTAGATGTTTTTGTTACCACTAAATTTGAAATTAATAACGGTAGGAATCCAAAAAATATTGAATTTAATCATTAAATTTATCTTAATTAGCAATTTTGGTTTAAATAAAATTTCACTCTTTACCCATTTTTAATACATTAAAAAATTACCAAGAGAATATAATTAAATGGATATATTTTAAATATAATATTCCAGCATGTTTTGTAAGAATCCTCTTTTTTTAAAAAAAAAATTATACATTTTCGTATAGTAATTGAACATTAATTATAATTTACTTAATTTCTTAGTAAGAAAATTATATAATTTTTAATTAAATTCATATATGTTACAAATCAAAAAATTAACCAGCAAATTTTAGTCTACCAATTATTCAAGTTCTAAAGCATTAGAGAAACCCTAATTTTGACTTACATGTGGTTGAAACTTAATATATATTTTATTGTAATAAAAAAATAATAATATTGAAATATATAAAATTAATTGTATATATCAGGCAAATTCCAGAGATCTGAGAATTCAGGACAAGGGGGAGGATACTTCAGTCTTTTCACATTCTCTGTTCTCTGTCTCTCTCTCTCTCTCTCTCTCCGCGCGATAGTTTGGAACCCGTTTCGCCATGGAAGACCTTAAATTATGCATCCTACTGGGCTGACAAAACCGCTAGTTCTTCTCTTTGTAACGTTAGGTACCACCATTATCTTCCTTCTCTTTTTCCAGCCATTCACAGAGCCTCACCCCTCTTCTTCTACACGACGGGACTCCATGGCTCGAAGCTTCATCTTGTGGCTTCACGGGTTGGGCGATTCGGGTCCCGCCAATGAACCCATCAGAACTCTATTCACTTCTCCAGAGTTCAGAAACACCAAATGGTCTTTTCCCTCTGCTCCTTCCAACCCAGTCACCTGCAACTGTAAGTCTCCTTTACATACATAGACACACATATATATGTATCACGCGTGTTGTCATGGCTTGGATTGTTGGATCCGGGTTTACACAAATGGATGTTGATTTTCTTGTTGGCTTGATAGTTTGATTCTCTTGGTGGTTTTCTGTATGGTCAGATGACTCAATTTGAAACGGAATGTTAGACGTTTTAGCAGTTTATGATGGTAGGTGACTAGTGAAAAGAAAAAACCCAATTCCCATTTGACCTACATTCTTGATGCAATTGAATTTTTTGTTATCAGTTTCTCCTTTCGAATGATGCTGAAAATGAACCATAAAACTGAAGCTAGCAAAGAGAAATGGATGGTTAGAAAGGCCAAGAGAGGTACTTTAATATGATGTATGTATTGTATTGATATTCAATATATTGGATTCATCTGTAAATAGCATTTGTCAGCTAAATTTTAGATGTCTCAGATTAGAAACAATCAGTAGAAATTTTGAGACTTTTCTAGTGATATACATGGTCTTATTATTCATTTTAACCAAGTTTGAGGGATATCATCAAACTAGTTGAAAAACTTTTAGACTCTTTTCTAGTGATTTTGTTTTACTCGTCTTATAAATGATTGACTTGGTACTCATCCTATCATGAAAATCAACTCCATTGTTACCTTTTTATCAGTATCTGTAACTCACTATAGTGGTTTTGTTTTCTTCTTTAAATTTCCCTGTTGGAGGTTTCTTTCAAATTGTATTTTTGTGTCATACTTTTTTGTGTTAATTTCCATATTTTCTATAGATGGTATGGTGATGCCTTCATGGTTTGACATTCATGAGATTCCTGTGACAGCTGTGAGTTACACTTCCCTTTCTATTCTATATCGAATTTCATTTAACTCATCTTTAGTTTACAAGTTGAATATTTTTGTATCATGAAATTAAGATATAAAATGTTCAAAAGCAATTCTATTTTTATTCAATTCTTGGGAAATGAATTGATGCTAAGTTGCTGATTTCATGGTTAATTATCTTATTATTAATACGTAATAACTTATTATAGGGTGACATGTCAAGCATTCTTTCATGTTGGAATTAGGCCTTTTCATCTTGATCATTGGACGTTTACGTGGATTCTGCCAGAAAATTTTTTTAACCATTCAATATTTTCGCCTAGAGGTCACTTAATATATCTGAGAAACACTATTATATCTGAGAAACACAGATGTAAGCTTGTTCATGATCAAGAGTGAGCAATTTGCACCTGGACAATTTTCAGCTCGCTTTCTTGATTTGCTTTCTGTTTTATTCCTTGGAAATTAGACTTCTTGCAGGCTCTCTAGTCCCTAGAATACAATTCCACCTTAACTCATATGGATTTTCTTGTGTACCATTTAAGTTTGTTAAGTTTATTTTGCTTTTGCCCATGTATCAGAGTTCCCCTCAAGATGAAAGTGGTTTGCTTAAAGCAGTTCGGAATGTGCATGCAATAATAGACAAAGAGATTGCCGCTGGAACAAATCCCAACAATGTATTTGTATGTGGATTTAGTCAAGGAGGTCTTTTCTTTTTCTCAACAAATAACTTCTGTCACTGAAGTTTATTACATTTGGTACCTTGCAAACTGTAACAAGTTTCTACAGGTGCTTTGACCTTGGCCAGTGTTCTGATGTACCCAAAAACTCTTGGAGGAGGTGCAGTCTTTAGTGGATGGATTCCCTTTAATTCCTCTATGCCAGAACAATTCCCATCAGATGCAGCAAAGGTAGTCGCAAAAATTACACCAGTTGTATAATGCAATATTCAAACCTTATTTCTTTCTGCAAATCCAATGTCTTTCCATTTCCTGTGCTTGCTGTTTCAACCTTGTATGAAATAGAATTTTTTCTGATCTGTTGAAGGATGATCAATTGGGTGCTAAGCATGGTGATCTACTTTTAGTTTTTTTTTTTTTAAATATAAAGTGTGAATTGTATTGATATGGGCACTAAGGGGTATCACCCATAAACAAAATTTGCAAGTCAATCAATGTATCAATAAGTTTCGTTAAATTCTCTATAGAACAAAGAGGATGACCCCATAACAAAAAATCAAGAATTCGGAACCATCTATTTTTAAGAATATCAAAACCATTTACATTATCAACTCCTTCAAAAGTCCTCTTATTCCTCTCATTCCAAACCACCCAGAAGATAGAGAGCGGTATTAAGTCTTTACTTTTAGTAGATTTGAGGATGTAAAAAAAAAAAAGAGAGCATGTAGACTTCACACAGTTCAAGATTTGTTTCTTTTATTATCGCTCTATTAATTGCAAATGAAACTAGAACTCTATTACTCTTATGTTTACATTTGGTTCGATTCTCATTCAATCCCTAATCAGTTACTAGTGATACTTCTCATATTAGTATTAATATACGTAATGTACAACATGATTTTCAGTTTGTTAGTTATTACTGCCTTACATTGAATTCCATAATTGTGGGAATCAACTTCTTCTCCTTCAAAGTTGGGTTAAATTCCCATATCAAAACAATTGAAAATATGAGTAGTGTTAGCTCAAATACAATAGATCATATTGTAACTATACAAAGTGAATGACTGATATGATTATTAGAATTAGAAATTGTGAAAGAAATGAAATAAATGCAACATTAGGTATATATCAATCTATCTGAGATTTAACACATTAGTGAGGAAAAAGAACAGTCTATCATTTCTCTGTGGGATTTTCCAGGTATTCTGAAATATGCTTTGCACTTTTATGAGATGTTGCATTTTGTTTCAATTCTAATATATTTTCATTTCTTTTAGATATCGATTATTTGATATGTAGAATTCTTAGTCATTTGTATATTGGATATTTATTGAATAACCCCACACATATCTTCAATTTTACAAGATGCATTTGTTTAGACTGAAATTAGAATGTAATTTTCATTCATATGTTCAATTCTATTATGATAGACTTGTATTCTCTAATCAATAGAGCAATAACAGAAACAACTAATTAAATTGGACGTGTACTATATTCCCATTCTTACTCTATGAAATTAAAAATTTTCACCCAACTCAACCTAATAGTCGAAAATCTTCTCTCTTTTTTGTAGACTCCTATTCTGTGGTCTCATGGAATGGCTGATAAAACAGTATTGTTTGAAGCTGGACAAGCAGGTCCCCCATTCCTTGAACGAGCCGGTGTAACCTGTGAGTTTAAGGTAATGAGCTTACTCTCCCAAACCTCTCTTGTTTCCTACTTCTAATAAAAAAAAACCTAACTTGTACATAATGCTTCAGGCATATCCTGGTCTTGGCCATTCAATAAGCAACGAGGAACTGCGGCACCTGGAATCGTGGATCAAGGCTCGTCTACAGAGTTCTTCGTAAACGTTTGAGTATTCTTGAAGTTACTCGGAGTTATTAAGTTATGATAATCAGAAATTGGTATCCCGGTTGTTGATTAATCATGATATACAAAAGGGAAAACAGGTTCTGCCAGTAATTTCCATGTTGTGCTAAAGAACTTGAGGAATTTTCATTTGCCATTCCAGTCTATTGACTGCTTTATCTTTTATACTTTTTGGGACATATATAGTTTGGTAAAGTATAGATTTACACTTCATAATTTGATCTGTTTTGAAATAAAATTTTGTAATTTATTCTATGAAGGTTTTACACATCATGCATTTCTTTTGGCAATCTTAAACATGTTCAAAACAAAATTTTAATCTTGTTATTGTTTATAGTAATAAGTTTCTCTACCAGTTAAAGACAGTAAATTAGAAGGTTTGGAGTTGTATGAGTTAACCAAATAGCCAAAATGCAAATGGAACTTTACCGAGTAATCAAATTAATTACTCTCGATGTCATAGTTTAGTTGTTAAAATTTTTACGTTTTATTTAAAAATTATGAATTTTGAATCTCATTCGGGATATAAAACTTATTATTTTGTGCGTTTTATGAGTTAGAATTGACTGAATTATAATATTTAATTTAATAAAATTAATTATTTATTATTATATTTATAAAATTGTGATGATCAAATTTGCTATAATAATAGTTTTAAAATTTTTATAAATAAAAAATTTCTCTGAAAATGTGAGCCTCAATATAATTTTATATATCCATCTCAGAAAAATAAATAAATAAATAAAACCCTCGAGCCTCGCCCATCCAACAATGGCGGTTTAAAGTGAGACAACAGGGACGCAGACAAAGGAACAAAAAACCCTAGCTGTAGGTCCCACTGCATGACTGTAATAATCACAAACAACAAAAACAAACGACCAAGATTCACTCCCCCAATTCACTTATCTTACACTGCGTCACACCTGAACACTTCCTCTCTTCTCTATAGACTCTAGACGTCACCTCCTTCATCCTCCTCCTTCTGATTCTCTCTTTCTTCTCCACAGCTTCAAAACCTCTGACTCCTTTTTCTTTTCTGCTTTTCCTCTCTCTCTCTGGTTTTGTTTTCTGATTAAACGATGAAGAAGCTTTACCGCAAAGGCACGGTTCATCCGTCACCGCCAATCATTTCCGACCACCTGGCTTTCCTTCCCGCCGCGATACTCACTCTCACGGCAGCTCTCTCGCCGGAGGACCGGGAAGTTCTGGCTTACCTCATCTCCTGCTCTAACAATAACTTATCCGGTCAAAAGAGGAGTGCTAATGTTACCCAGAAGAGCACCAACACCACCGGCGACCATCCTCCTCTTTTCAGCTGCGATTGCTTCAGATGCTACATGAGTTACTGGGTCAGGTGGGATTCATCTCCGAACAGGCAGCTGATTCATGAAATCATCGACGCGTTTGAAGATGGTTTGGTGCAGAACAAGAAAACGGTGAAACCCAGTAAGAAGGAGAGACGAAAGAAAGGTGGAGCCGGAGGAAATGGTGGAAACGGTGGCGGAGGTGGTAGTAGTGGAGGAAGTGAAGTTGGTAACTCAGCTGATTCAACTCGTACTGAGTCAGGTTCAGGAAAGAACGAGGTGAGCACTGAGAATGATTCAGTGGGGGAAAATAGCGGTGGTAGTGGTGGCTGTGGTGACGAAAAGGAAGGGGGAGAAAAGGGTTCGGTGAGAAACCTGGTGAGTTTCATCGGAGAAAGGATTTGGAGTGTTTGGGGCCAGTGATTTTCCGGGAAAATCAGGAAGAAAATTACGGTGGGTTCTTTCTTTCTTCGATTTTCTAGTTTTATTATTCTTCTCTATTAAGGAAAATGAAGTTTTTTTTCTTCTGTATAATACCCTTTTTAATTAACATGTAAAAATGGGTAGTTAAGTTTCGAATATATATATATATATATTCATCTCTAGTTATATCATCATCACCATTGTTATGCTGTATATTTTCTCTTTTATCTTTTTCTTGCTTAGACTTTCTATATTCGTAGTTAGATTCTTTTCTTTTTTATTTTCAAAGAAAATAAATATATTTAATTTATAATATTTTTATATTCTTTATTAAAAAAAATAATTTTTAAAATATATTTTAGGAAATTGGAATTACACTAAGCCCATTTCCTTTTCCTTCTCTAAAAGTACAATTTTCTTTTTCCTAATTAGGCTAAATGTTCATTGGATTTCTTAATTTGGTGAACGAATTATTATTAGTAGCATAGAAAATTGACTGACCCAATTGTAAATTTAATTTTTAAATTTGTCAAAAAATAGAAATTTTAAATTTTAAAAATATTTATAATAATAGGGTAAGTGGGTTTTTTTAGTATCTATTAAATAAATAGTTATGCTTAAATTTTTAATATCAGTTGTATAAAAATATGTATGTAAATTATAAATATATAATAATATGGTTGTTATTTAAAATGTTTTTTCCATCGAACAAGCTTTTTAAAAAAGTAGGATTTATTTATTTATTTTAGTGGAATAATGTTGTAAACCATTTGAACTACATAAATCTGAAGAAATTTTATTATAAAAAATTATTATTTTTTTTTTTTAAAAAAGTGGGAATATGTACAAAAAAGTAAGTTCACCTTTCATATATTTTTGGGGAAGTTGGCACTTTGGTAAGCACTTGGGTTAGGAAGAATCAACCGTCGGCATGAAAACGGCGCCGTATCTCTGTGAAGGAGGTGTATGACCGTCTCATGCAACGACGCCGTTCGCACCTAAAATCTTCTGACTAGACAACCGCGGTTGGGAACTTTTGTTTTCCAAAAATGCCCACGGACCAGAAAGAACAGTTGAAAGAATACAAGAGGGGTAGTTTGGGTATTTTGGAAAATATGGGTTAGGATTCGATGGTGATGGTCCGCATGGAAGAAAATTGCAGGTGTCACCGAAATCGAGGTCGGCAAAAGCAAAGGGCTTCGATTAAAGCAAAGGCCGTGGAAGGGGGAAGGAAGGGGTGCCCCTATAAATTCTATATAGGCACCCCACTAATCAATCGCTCCCGTCCAAATTATCTTTTTCGGTGTGTGCTCCAATTCCAAAGAACCATTTATTCTTTCCATAATTTCGTTAATTTCTTTTTCACTTTTACCAATTTACCCTTCAAAATTATATATATTTTTAGAATAAAAAAGTGATTCAATTTTTTTAAGATTATCTCAATTAATAAAATTTAATTATTATAAAATATTTTTATTATTGTTAATAAATATAATAAAATTTATTTAATTTAATTATTATAATAATTAGTCTAATTTGATGATTTTAGTTACGAGAGTATTTTTATAATTATCTTAAAATTTAATTTTATGTATATTAAAAGGACTTAAAGAATTTTAATTACTTCTCTCTCTCTATATATATATATATAAGTTTCCTAATATATGGGTGATATATATTTTTTATTATAATAGAATATTTTTTTGTTAGTTTTATTAGTGAATGTATTAATTTTTTTATAATTTTATTTTATTTATGACTATGCATAATTTAGAAACTGATTTACCAATAAATACATTATTTAAGAAAATAAAAATACGGTATATATATATATATTGGGATTATATATGTTGATTATTAAATTTGTTAAGAACATATTATTTCATTGACAATTTATGTTTACATTAAAAACACTATTTTGAATTTATTATTATGTGATTTTTAATGAGTTTAAGAAAAAGAAAAACAAAATTAGTTAATGTACCCGTGATTGGAATATATTAATTATTGAAATATAAATAATTGCAATAAGGTTTTATTTTATTTTATTTATTTATTTATTGAAAGAAAAAAAGTGGCATGAACAAAGTTGGAAAGTGCTATTTATTTATTTATTTTTTCTTTATGCAAGTATCATGAGAAATGCATATTGTGCCAATTTAATGTTATTAAAATTAGACTAGACAGGCCCATATATTAAATAATTAAAAGAAAATTCAACTAAATTAATTAAAAGATACCCATTTAGTAATTTATTATAATAAAATTTTATTACTTAATACAATATTTAATAATTAACATAATTATGTTTAAAATGATTAAAAATAATTATAATAATTCTCAAAATTTTTATTATTTTAACATATACTCACACTTATAATTTACTAAATATATAACTAAGTAGACCCAAAAGTCAATTAATTAATTTGTACTAATAATGCGTGACTACTCGAGTTAGCATTATACCTTATTAGTAAAACTACTTGCTCGAATTCGAATTCGAATTCTATTCTTAATTTTGTCTCATAAAAAATTTGACCGATTCAATATTTAATTCTAAATATATTTTCATATAATTTTTGTAATTTTAATGTTCTAGGTAGTTATCTCAATAAAATTTCAGCTTGGTGAACATAGTTGTCACCAAATTTTTTAATGGGTCACTAGATTAAGTCAAATCCTCAAATATATAGACTTTGATTTTGTTGTATAATTTCACCTTTTTGGAAAGCAATTGAAAAATAAATAAATTAATTGAAAAAGGGGTATCCATGTAATTTAAATAAAATGAAGATAATTTTTTAAATAATATTTTTTGTTATATTTTAAAATTAATTACGAATAAAAAATATGTATAGGCTTACACTTTAAAGAATATGTAACCCTTAACTCTTTATTGACTTGTAATTTTTAGCATGCTTTGTTTAATGTTATTTAGGGTAATTACTTTAATTAAAATATTTAATCGTAATTATATTCTTTAATTAATTTTTTGGCTAAGAGGATTTGGGTTTTAAATGAATGTTATTGAAAAAGAAGTATTTCAAAAATTAAGAGCTAAGATTACTTTTTCACATTATTGATTGCTTCTTTAATCATTATGGCATGCCCTTTATTTAATGAAATATCATTGAAGGATTGAGAAAGAAAAATAAAATGGATCATAAATCTTAACAGGATATAGATATAGTTTACGTGAAAGTCCAAAATTTAATGAAAATTAAGATATTGAATTCGTAAAATAATAGCGAAAGTAATTGAGAATTTAAGATTTACATTCCTTACACAGTAAATTAGGATGTCTAATAGAATTACAGAAATACTCATTTTAAGAAATTTAAAATAAAAGAAATAAGAACGTAACGAAAATCCTATAAGGATTTAGTTGGACAACTCTGATAGAATGTGGGTGATAAATTTTAATCGCAACATTTTTACTCTTCAAGATTTAGATCTTACTCTTCCTGATATGAAATTATTAAATAAGGATGATGAATTACATTAATCCAATAAGAATGCCAACGTTTAATACCAATCCAAAAAATTAAATATCGATATAAATCATAAAACAACCTTTTATACACATTTTCACATCATCAACCAACCATCAATTTCATACAACATTCTTATTTCATAATTATCGATTTCATACAAAGTAGTAGAACAAAATTTAAACAGACAATATGAACTGATACTTTAACAATTAAGAAAATGTGATTAGACATTTATTTCAAATCAATCAATAGATGAGAATAACGATTTAAAGCAATCAGTAAGCGAAATAGCTAGTAAGTCTATGAATCAAAGTGCACGCAATGAGCAATAATAACAATCTGAAAATGAACAGTATATAAATAAATAATTTGTACTAAGCGATTACCGACCCCACTAGTGACTTATGTTTAATTAATTAAGAATTCTAATATTTACAAATTATACCGTTATTATTTATTAAATTTTAATTAACTATAACGGAAGAAAATAGTGAAAGATTCTTACTCCGGATCGGTGTTCGAAACACTGCCTTTTTCATTGTGCTTCCTGATGGTTCTTGAGTTTCCTGAATTTTTTCAGCGGAAATAAAAAATGTGCATAATGTATTTTAAAATACCTCAAAAAGGTTAAAAATAAGCATTTTTAATTTTTTTGGCCAGTTTAGGATTCCGTTATGACAGCACCGACTCCGCCACCCACGGTGGCATCTCCTCTTGGCATGACCTTTTTCGGCCGATTTTGCATAAAAACTTGCAAAAATAGGGTTAGACTGTTTCTATTGGTCGAAAAAGAGAAAACCTGAAGCATTACCAGAGGAGGAGTTTTTTCGGTGTTGCAGCTCCGCTGTTCCTCTCTCATGGCCGAAGATTTTCTTTGGTCGACCTACACCATAAAAGTGTCAGGGACGCAATAGTTGGAAGATTGAAGGGAACGAGAAACGAGAAGGGAATCACCGGAGCGATTTTTGGGCCATGACCGCGACGGCTCGGCTGAGCTCCACTCTCAGTTTTTGACTTCTCTTTTGGTCTTTTGGCTCCGATTTGGGTGTGGGAATGGTTGAAATCGAATTTTGAATGAAATGGGAGAAAAAATTTACCTTTTCAGTGTCGACAGTGGCTCCGGTGTGGCGGTGATGATGATTAGTTTTATTTATAGCCATCCTTATTCTTATTCTCCGATGAGTACATGCGCGACTAGGGTTATGGTTCCCTGAAATGCGATGCTTAAATACCCTCTAGTGTAGATCTGGACCACCCGTGCAAGAACACGTGACTTTCTCCCATCCGTTGGATTGCTCTTATTTGGAGAATAAATTTAGACCGCACAATCGAATTAAATTTGATCGTTCGACTGCGCATGAAGAGAGAACGAATTTGGATCGTTCGTGTGCACGACCCAGGGGATCTAGGCTGTTGGATCTGTTGGCACGGGGATCACCTGCGTGGACGTGTGTCCACAGGTCTGCCACGCAACTTACGACAACCGACCGTGCTGCTGACGTGGCGGTCCAGTTGGCCAAATTTTTATTATTTTCACTTTACTCCAGTTTTTTAGATTTATTTTCAAATATGTCATTCTCTATTTCTACTTTGACCTAAATTTTTAAAAATATTTTCAAATGCACCCAAAACACAATTTTTCTTCAAAAATTCAACAAAAAATTAAAAATTTTAATTTATTTTATTATTACAATTTAAGTATCTCGGGCCTAAATTTTGGGTTCGGGTGTTACAGTCTATGCATGTAATAAATTTACAATTTGGGTATAATTTATTTACTAATTTATATTTATTTTTAACTATAAAGTAATAAAAATTTTATTTAAAATAATAAAAATTGTGCTTACATAAAATTTTATGTAAAGTTAAAATAATATATTGTAAATTTAATCATTTTTATGAAATTTAAATTTTGTCTTAAATTTTATATCAATTCAATTTTTATGTAAAGTTAAAAATTTGGGTATAATTTATTTAATAATTTATATTTATTTCAGCTATAAAATAATAAAAATTATGCTTGTATAAAATTTTATGTAAAGTTAAAATAATATATTGTAAATTTAATAATTCTTTATGAAAATTTAAATTTTTTAAAATTTTGTATAATATTTTATACCAATTCAATATTTTTTTCACACCAATATAATAGTTTTTCAAAGGGAAAAAAAAAAGTCAAAGATTATAAGCAAAATTAAATTTGTTTTTTTTTTTTCCTTTTCCCTAATGAATCCAAAATTGTCCCTCCAAGCAATTTCCTAATCTTGAAAATTAAGTCATAAGAACAAAATCTTAGGAGGATGCTACCTTGGACCAAAAGAGAAGTACCAACAAAAGCAATGAAGTATAGAAAAAACCCACTTATGTTCTAATTGATTTATTCAATTTTGAATTACCAATTTTTCTATAAAAATATTATGTTACATGAATTAAATATTTTAATTAAGATTTAATCACGATATTTTTAATAAAATATTTTCTTAATCATAATTTATAGAACATAATCCTAATTAATAATGTAATCAATTTATTTATATATATATAAAAGTAAAGATGATATTACAAATTAATTTATAGTCTAAAGCATGAGTTATGTATTTATTAAGAAAATGTTATTTGAGTTTTATATAGTTGTTGAGACATCAATTGTTAATTGATACCTAAAATTCACATTGAGAGTGAAATAAGATCAATAATTAAAGTTGACTAATTATGGTATTAGGTGAAGATTCCTTCTTTTAAAAATATTAAAATTCAGTCTTTCAAAAATGTTGTCTTTCATGGAGACAACATTACTCTTATTTTTGGGAAGTGAACAGAATTTTCTTATTTTTTTTTAAAAAATAAATAGAAAATTAATAATGAATTCATAATATATACTGAATTTAAAGAGTTGAAAATATTTTTTAATAGTTACGGATCTATAAATTTTAGTAAAATTATCAAAAATTTTCTTTGTATTATTAAAAAAATGTAATTTTATATTTTAAAAGAATGATTAAAAAAAATTTATTTTTGTTAATTTTATCTAATGCCTTTTGAAAATTATTAAACTGACATGTGATATACTAAATAATTGATCACTTCGTTTAAATATATCAACGTAAATATTATATTAGTAGTACGTCTGTATCCACGTTAATAAATACTTTTATTTTTTTTTTTTACCTAAACTCGAACAGACCATCGTCTTTTATATTTTTTTCGTCTCTAGTTAGTACTTTAAGAAAAATAAAATATTTATAACTATTGAAAGATCAAATAAATTACTTTTTTTCAATACAAGTAATATATGCTTTTGACTAAATGAGAGTTAAAATTATTTTTTAATAGTTACAAGTATTTAAATTTTATTAAAACTTTTTTCTTGTATTATAAAAAAATGTTCAAAATTTTTTTAAATTATTTTTTTATTCAGATTTCTTTTTATCTTTCAAAAAAAATTGTTAAATTTTTTTCATCTCCGATAACTTTTAACTAATATCTTATAAAACTACTAAAATGACGTGCAACATATCGAATAATTGATCACTTTGTTTAAATTTATTAACGTGAATGTCACATCAGTAACGCTTTTACACCCACATCAACAAATACTTTTATCCTCTTTCTTTTGCCTAAACCCGAGCAGACCATCGTCTTTTCTATCTTCTTCGTCCCTAGATCTTCATTTTCGGTACTTTTAGGCAAATTTAAATATTTGTAACTAAGAGATAAAACAAGAGTAACTATATCTAAGTATAAATGTAACTCAATGGGGCAACTGTCCCATTACTAGAAATTCAATTACTTACTTAAATTCAAAGCTCAAATTAACAAAATAAGAATAAAGTTAAGAATAATAAATGTACAAGAAATTAAAGGAAAATATCTATAATAAATCCTTCAAGACCTAAAGATTTGGATGAAATAAACCAGAACAATATTGGACCCACCACTAGATGGTGCCATACTTGAGTGATGCAAGAAAATAAAATATAAATCATATATGTATACATATATATATATATATGTATATATACACATCCTACACCAATATCATATACTCAACAGTTTTAACACTAACTTTTTTAATAGAAAAATATTTTAAAAAAAAAAACAAATGGTTAAACTCAGGCTGATCATCAAAGTAGAGATCCATCAAGCTGTGGGTCCAAAATACTGCTGAAGAACATTGTACATGGCTGTAGCAGACCAGCTAGCTTAGATTCCTTAAACAGAGATTAACATTACATTATGAAAATTAAATAATAATAATAAAATCTAGTTTAAGGTTTTTCTACCCTACTTTCAGATTGCCAAGATCTCTCGATTTTATTGGTTGAATACATATCCGTAATACTTTTTCGTAAGATTTAATAGTCGATACTTAGAGATATAATATCTTAAAAGTAGTATAGAATGTCTTTAAGTTTATATACAAATTATTATAAGACTAATCTACCAACACATATACATATACGGTGATGATGGCAATACCTTTTTTAGTTTGTTTTTTGTAATGGGAGAGTCAGGCATGTACAGGTATAGACGAAGACGATGATGAGCTTGTAGATACACAGCCTTTCAGGCGTTCCAGGATGGCATTTCGGCTTCCGAGTCCTGAGTGAGAAGTAAGTGGAAGGCCCTCCTTCACACACTCATCATATTTTTCTAGTGCGGAAACAATGTGGGAGAAATCCGGCCGTTTTGATGGATTCGCTGCCCAGCAACGCTTTATAAGATGTGCGAGTGCAGGCTGGCAACTCGCTGGCAAGGGAGGCCTCTCATTCTGCCAATAGAATAAAACAAAACGAAACTTGTAACATACTCTTATCCGGAGTATCAAGACTAAAACTTACACGAATATACGTAGAAATAGATACATTTTCAGATGAATAATATGTAGAAGAACATCGAGGATTCCAAAGTTTCATTTTGTTTTATCTGTTCCACTTGAAATTCCCGATGAGCCCATTACATTTTAGATGCAATTTTTATCATCTTTTAGTCAAAATAAATATAAGTTTCAAAATTTTCCATAATAATTTTTAATTTGTTCCAAACATAACCTAAATTCAGAACCTAAGAGTTAGATACCACCAAAAAAGAGTTATTCTTGACTCGAATTCAGGACCTAAGAACTCTGCTTCAGAAATTTTTAAATTGCACTGATTGATTGTATATGCATGAGAACTCTAGAATAGAAAATATATGTATTCATATCCTATAGGATTCTCTAGGTACATGGACAAAATTTTCTTAGTCAATCAAGAAATTGCAGAAAAGCTCAAGATTTACCCAAAATTTTTCGAACAAAGACAATACAGAGAAATATTTCGAGAAATAGAAGATCAATCAAAAGAACCATATGCATTTTATATGCTGCTAATCTCACCTTCTCAGCCACAGCAAATGCAGCTTGCACCGGAGTCATTCCTTGGAATGGAAGCAAAGCTGTAGTGAGCTCCCACAGCACAATTCCAAAGCTATAAACGTCAACTTTCCGGGTATAAGGTTTTTCCTTTATCATCTCTGGAGCCATCCAACGATAAGTTCCTGTGTTCCCTTTCGATTCCCTACACTGTGTTTCTAGACACGATGTTCCAAAATCCGCAACCTTAACCCTCATTTCATCATTTAGCAGCAAGTTGTTGGACTTGAGGTCCCTGTGGATCACTCCTTGTGAATGAAGATACTCCATTCCACGGGATATGTCAAGAGCTAACCTAAGTATAGTTTCTGTAGAAAGTGAATATGGCTCCTTCTTGTTGAGATACATCCGGAGAGTTCCTTGCGACATGTATTCTGTGATGATACAGTACACTGGCGGCTTTTTGCAAGCTGCAATGAACTGTGGGAAGACAGTACCTTAAAAATGTCACTCAATATTTTTAGGCTAATTTTTCCTACATCCATGAAACAAGATCAAAAGCTACATGAATACTTACCTTAACCCAGATCGTAAAACTATAAATTTTTCATTTGGAAAATTAAAATTCAGAAACTCTTTTGAGTTTTCAATCAAAACCTAGCTTAACCACAATCAGGTTGAGTTATAATCAATATTTTTAGGCTAATTTTTCCTACATCCATGAAACAAGATCACAAACTACATGAATACTCTCCTTAACCCAGATTGGAAAACGAAAAATTTTTCATTTGGAAAATTAAAATTCGGAAACCCTTTCGAGTTTTCTATCAAAAACCTAGTTTTAACCACAGTCAAGTTGAGTTATATTCAAATTGTAATTCCATTCGATATAAATGAGAATATAATACAAATGAATAGAAGGTGGAAAGAAGATAAAACTCTAAATCTAATTCAATTTCATTTCCAATACAGTTGAGATTCCTTCATTAATGACTGAACAGATTTGACCAAAAGCAATGATCATGTTCTTTACCCACTTGATCATGTCCATGGGGAGATTGAACTGGAAGTTTTTAAGTGACAACTGTTGGGTTCCAATCAAGAAATATAATCACTTGTGTAAATTAGAATAATCACCAAGTTAATCCACAAGATCCAATAAAATAATACCAAGCTATTCAATATTGCAAATCAAAACCAATGCACAAACAAAGAAACAACCACAAAAGGAACTAGTCTAAGTCACAACTAGATAACATAATTGCCTAAATTGAACTATTTAAGATTTGATTTACCCTTCTTCCCCCTAAACTTGATCCTTTAAGCCATTCAAAACAAGCGCGCAAATCATACTGTTGCTATATATATATATATATAAAATTAAATTGGGAATAACTCTTAGTCTTAGAAAGTTAAACAAGCATAGCTTGTTTCCCTTCCTCTAGCATGCTCTAATTGCTGCTATAAATATGAGCAACCAAAAAAGTACCATTTTTTTTTAATATATATAGTCTATAATTATAAGTTTCTGGAGAAGAAAACAGAATAATTGATATCAATATAAGAATACTGAACCAAATAAAAAGAGACAAAAAAGAAAGACAAATCTATATTGTTTTAAAGGTTTCAAGCCGAAGTTAAATCAAATACTAAAGAGCTTTACCTGAACTATATTAGGATGAAAGAGACGTGAAAGCAAGGCAACCTCAGACTTAAACTGTTGTTCAAGCTTGGCTCTGGTTTCCTCTTTCTGATTTGGTATCCTCACCATTTTCACAGCAACAGCTCTCTGCTTGTAAATCCCTCTATAGATCCTACTATGAGCACCAGAAGCAAACTTATTACCTATAAAAAGCTGTGAAAGATCAGCAGTCCACTCTTCCTGATCCTCTTTTGAAGTCTCCCACGTTCCCACATTCTCAGACTCAAGAATCATAGACCATGATTCTAAGCTGTCAAATCTTCTTCTCTCCATGGTCTCCATGTCTGAATTCAACTGGGTTTTTGAGGAAGAAGGAACTGGTAAAGATTTGCTTTTTGATCTTCGAAGGCGAAATGCATGGAAGCATGAGGTCGCCATTGAAGATGTGGGTGATCAGAGGTTCCTTGTTTTTCCCCCTTTTTCTATATAAAGGTGAGATTTTTAGGGTTCATGCGCTGTCAAAACAGAGTGCTATTAAAAGGAGTTCTCCTCCTGAATGTGTGAATTGATTTCAGGAAGTGCATGAACTGATTCAAAAACATGGGTTCTGTACAAAAATAGAAAATAGAGATGGGTTTTCATTAATTTATCCAAAGACATTAAAAAAAAATTTACAGAATCAGAGAAGAAGAAAGCCCATAATCAGCTTTTTGCCAGAGAAAAAACGGATAAGACTTCCCCATTTCAAGAATTCTTCTTCCTTTATTTCAAAAGAGAGAAAGAGAAACGTCGTCTTTCCTTCATGTAAGAACAGATTTTGAACGGATACACAACAAGAGAGAGAGGGAGAGAGAAAAAGAAACCGAGGGAAAATGGAAAATGGAAATTTTCCCGAGAAACTGAAAGAAAAAAATAAGAAAAGAAAGAGTTGGATGAAATGGGGGTGAGGAACTGAGGCGTGTTTGGCTGGCAGTAGAAAGATGAAGATGAATTCAAAGCAGAAACATCAGGGGAGACCCGTGATTGCTTGGTTTGAAAAGAAAAAGTTTTCTTTTTTTCTTCTCCATCGAATCCAACACCTTGGCTTCTGGTTTCTGTTTGCTGCTTCTTTTTTGCATCATTAATGCTAAGTGGCCACAGTGGCAAACGTTTTCATACTTACCAGACCCTCCTAATCTTTGCATGCATGGCATGGGCTACTCAACTCTCTATATATATACACACACACACACACACACAGATAAATATATATATATATATATACCGGAGACAAACCCACATATACATACATACATACATATGTATATATAGAGACATCTTTTATTAGACTGTCTGTAATTCTTCTCAGTAGCATAATATAATATGATGATTGGCTATTAGCTTAGCTTTGAGTTTAATTTTTGCATTTCAAAAACCCTAATAAACTATTAATATTTTTTCACAATTATTTTTATCAAATACCAAATACTTTTTAATTAATAATTATTTTAACAGTATTTTTAATTTATTATGAATTTTCTTTTTTTTCCTGGTTAAAAACTGATACAAGTGGCTTTTACACGTGGCTCAAGGTCATGCAGACAAGTGGCAAATTCTGAATGGATGGCTGACAAAGAGGTAATGAACCAATGCAATAAAATTTATTTTATCTCATTTGCTATTAAATTTAATTCAGTAATAAAATAATCTAATTACATAAATAAATTACAATTTATTGCATAAATTATTAATGAATCATGAAAATTAATCACGTAATTTAATTTTTTTTTTGTGTGATTCGCGTGATTCTAATTAAAATAAGTTTATTTAAATATTTTGGAAATTTTTATTTTTATTTATTTATAAGTTAAAACAAGTATTTTAAAATGTTTAATATATTAATATAATTATCTTAAAAATTGTACTTTCAATCTTTATATATATATATATATATATATGACAATAAATTAAATCAATTAACTAGTCTAAAATATCGATTAGTGTTCTAAAATTATTAATTTAAATTAATCAATTGACAGAAAGGTTTGATGAGATTGGTGAAATGTTCAAATTTAATTAATTCATTGAGAGTCTAACTTTGTTCACTCTAATCAAGGTATATTTTTAATTTCCTTTTGTGAGATACAAGAAGAAATAGTGGGTTCATGTTACATATATATATATATATGTATGTATGTATAGCCAAAATTTTGTTAAACCCACTAAATTGTCTCCTTAAAATGTAAAAAAAAAAAAAAACCCAAAAAAATTATATTCTCATATGATATATTTAACAATAACTAAAATAAATTATTATAACTAGTAATTTTAATTTATGTATTCTTAATTTGTTTATATCATAAACTCATATTCAAATTTATGATCACTAATTAAATATTAATGTGTGTGTGTGTATATATGATAACATATAATATACTAATGCATATTACCAAATTCCTAGCATTAATTTTACACCTTACATCTTTATATATATATATATATATTTATCTTTAAAAGGGTACATATACTTTGTACTTAAGCTCACTAATATTGGTCTTCTTCACTTTATTCCAAAGCTAATCATTGTGGAATTTTTATTTATTAGTAAGAGTTTTTGTCCCTTTTGGGTGATGGTAGAAAAAAGAAAATGTTCTCTCTTAAAGATTTTTTGTATTCTTTGTTATTATTATTATTTTGTTAAAATAAATACTTTATTCTATATATAACTTCTATAATACTTAATTATAATGATTCTATTATTTGTATAAATTAAAAAATATTTTATGATAAATAAATTATTTTAATCGATAAAAATTACGAAGAGATCAAAAATATTATTTAACATTTTTAGTCATAAAAAAGCGTAAATAGAAAAAAAAAATTAAATTTTTATTAATTTTTAATTCATTACTTGTGAATTAATAAATTGATTGATAAATAAATTTTCAAAAGTAATTGATGATGGAGTTTGGTCCACCTCCACTTTCTCATTTGATTTAGATCATATTGAAATTTCATTCACACGAATATCAACCATCTTTTTCAAACAGAAAGATATCTGCATGAACTATATTTATCATTTCGTTATATGATTATGATAACGAATGATGGTAAAGTTATGAATTTAATAGAAATTACTATTAAAGTAATTACAATTTTTATTGAAAAAAATAATAAAAACAAATTCAAGGTTTTGAATTATGGTGGTTAGAAGTTCATAATTTATAACTCGATCAGATGTAAGAAAACAATTAGAATTGTAATATATAATAAATTGCAAACGAATCCTAAAAATCGAGGGTCAAACACATAATTCGACTGGTTATTTTTATGATTTTGTTTAAATTTAATTCTATTTAATTTACAATGTTAAATATACAATATATATATATATACACACACACACACTATTTGTTTTTTCATAATATTAAGTATTGGTTTAAAGAATATGCTTGGCACCAAGAAAATCTTCTCTTAGGATGTTAAGAATGCTAGATGTAGAAGAATAACTTCATCTATATATATGTAATGTGATATTTTATATACCATGTAATGTGATATAGACATATATACATATATACATATATATATATATAAAAACACACACACACACACACAAAAAGATGTATTCAATATTGCATTAAACAGGGTCAGAGTAAAGTTGGAAACTTGCTTTGTGAATTGATAGCAAAAGCTCTTGGGACCAGAGAGAGAGTTGCATTGCATCCCACTTCTGCATGGCCTGCAAATTGTTCGTCTTGTCATTATCAAACACTTCTGCATTCAATGATCTTCCTCATTCAACCTCTCAACTTTCTGTGGAAAATATTCATTTTGATTCAAAATTATAATTGGGTATTCCAAATTATGTTTATTATTATTAGATATTCAGAATTAAAATTATAATTTTTTTTTTTAAAAAAAAATACAAGATGATAACTTAAAAAAAATTGAAACTGTAATTTTGGGTCTGCAGTTTTTTTGAGTCCTAATTTAATATTGAAATTTGACAGGAAAAAATCAGCTGCTGCCTCATTCTATGAAGGAATTTGGGCCTAGTTTTTTTTACCCAATTGTGATCCACAAGTTTGTAAGAAATTCAGAAAATGGTCCAAAAAATTTTTAAATATTTAAAAGAGGCCCAATCAATAATAATTCAAATGATGAGGACCCAATTGTAAAAACAAGATTTTTGATGGGCTCTTTATTAAAAACAAAAAAGAGTTGGGCCAATAGGCTAAGAGGCTTGAACAGGCTTGTAATATATATTTTTGGGCACTACTCCCATTAATTTTTGGTATTTGCACATTGCCCACATTTGGATTTTTTTTTTTAAAAAAATAATTACTATTCAATATAATAACTCGATCTCGTATGAAAAAAAAAAATACGTGTATAATTATTGAATTTTATATAAAAATTCAAATTGTATATTATTAATAAGTCGAATTTCGATTTTTGTATCCCTAAAATGATATGCAAAATACGTAAATCGGATCTAAACTTTACGATGTTATATAAAAAAAAAAAAAATGGAGTACTTTCAAATATTGGGTGAGTTTGGATTTTTTTGAAGAAAAATAATTATTTAATGTAATAACTTAATCTTATATAACACATGTATATATATATATATAATTATTGAGTTTTATATAAAATTTAAATTATATATATTACCAATAACTAATATTTAAATTTTTATATAAATTTTATGATGTTATTAAAATATTATAAACTTTAAAATATGACGTAAAACGTATAAATTAGATCTAAATTCTATGATATTATTAAAATATATATATACGTATGTGATGGTTAAATTTTATAATAAAAAATTTAAATCGTACCATTATAACTTAAATTTGAATTTTTGTATAAAGCTTATGATGTTATACAAGACATGCAATTATGATCCGAATTGAATCGGTTAATACAATAAAATGAATTATATAATTTTTTTTTGTTAGTAATAATATTATCACACGAATATTGTAACGGCCCCGGAAATATTAAAATGAAATGAGTATTTAAATATATCAAATGCGGAAGCGAGATCAAAATTTCAGTTAACATCCCTTACACGAAAAAAAAACCAGAAACGTACTTAAAATATAAAAGATTAAACTAACTAAGAGAGAAACTCGAAAATAAAACTATGAGTATGACTACAGAGTCTCTAGGTATCCCCTTCGTCGTCCTCCTGCGGAACGGGCTCGGGAACCATGTCTTCCTGATCTGAAATGGTTAAATAAGGAGTGAGCTACACTAGCCCAGTAAGAACATCACGATATCTCACCGTCACGGAGGTAAAGGTGGGTAGAAAAACACAAAAAGACCAATGGAGCATAATTTACAATAAACTCGTTTATCAACATGAAAACCTTTACCATCCACTTACCTTGGTGGAATTTATGAAAACAATATGAGAAAAACAATAACATCATCATAATCATTGAATAATCTAAGCTGTAAAACATAACACTTATCACGCCTCTTGTAATTCAATCATTGTACAACATATCTTTTCCTCATTTACCAGCCTACTAGTATCCGTGGGGGTCCATAGGGGTTCCGCTACCCGTTAACCTTTAACATTCATAATCAGTTTCCAGGGCCGTCCCCATACCCCGTCCGGTATGGGCGCCAAAACCATGAACCTCAATACCCCGTCCGGTATGAGGGTGAAACGGGCCGTCCCCATACCCCGTCCGGTATGGGCGCCAAAACCATAAACCTCAATACCCCGTCCGGTATGAAGGTGAAACGGGTCGTCCCCATACCCCGTCCGGTATGGGCGCCAAAACCATAAACCTCAATACCCCGTCCGGTATGAGGGTGAAACGGGCCGTCCCCATACCCCGTCCGGTATGGGCGCCAAAACCATAAGATCTCCATACCCCGTCCGGCATGTGAGACCACAATCCCGGTAGGGTTCCCTACGGACCCGGTCCGTCCACCATCTCCCAGGATATCTAGTCAGGCTGACCCCCATAATACAATTATCAGTCTACACAATCTTTCATTTTCCTTTTCCTCAATCAGCATCATCAATTCACATTTAAACAAGCAAATCGTAATTCATACCAAACAGACAACATACAGTATCAGTTTTTCAGTCATTCAACCCATAATTAATAAAAACGTAGTACATGCACACAAATCTGTAAAATGAACACATCAAACCTCATTTTGCATTTAAATCTGTAAACAGGCCAAATAACAGTAAATCACCAATCACACTAGACTCGGGCTCCATTAGCAACCTTAAGCAATTTCACACATGCGTTAATTCAAGAAATACCGTTTTATCATTTTGAACTTTAATACCGTGATAGGAAATAGGGTGAGGGGTCCTTACTTGTTTTCGAGATCCGAATACGATTCACAGTGCGCCTGCAGGCCGTCCCTAATTTTCCCTGAATTTTTTCCGGGAAACTGAAACACACTAACAGTACCTGCACGTGTTCCAAAAAAATCCAAATTAGGCCCAGGGCCTCCTTCGGCCCAAATCGCAACTCTGGCACGGCGGCTCCGCCGTGCTCCGGCGACGGCGCCGCCGCTGGCGGCGGCGAGTCGCCTCGGGTTGACTGTTTTCGGCCGTTTTCGGCCGAATTCGGCCACACTCGCATTGGTCCTTGTCAGAAAACAACCCTAGGGCCCTCGGGGGGCCAAAAAATCACGGAAAAGCGGAGCTTACCGGCGGCGGCGCTCTCGGGTACGGCGACTCTCCGGCGAGGTTCGTGTTTTGGTGATTTGGCTTCGGTCAACCTGTAGAGAAAAGAATGGTGATCACGGTGATATAAAAATTGCATCGAACGGAGGCCGGGAAGGGCCTCGTCGGAGGCAAAAACCGAGAGGGGGCGCGGCGGCGCCGCTGGGCTTCGGCCGCGTATTCCGGCCGTTTGGCCAGGATTTCGGCCTCGATTTGGCCATAGGAGGAATCAGCGGGGAAAAACGAGTCGGGGGTATGAAATTTACCTCAATCGGCGGTCGGAAATTTCCCCGGTGCGGCGGCGAGTGGCGGCGGGTGGCGGCGGTCGGCCTCTGGTTCGTCTTCTCCGGCGAGCGGCTGGCGGCTAGGGTTTTTGGTCTGGTGTGGAGGTTCTATTTATAACCCCTTGCCTTTTGATCACAGCCGTTCATTTCGTTTTAATCTGGGCCGTCCGTGCGTTTGAATCTGGGCCGTCCGATCGCGTGATTGATCTGGGCCGTCGGATCGCACCCACGCGGATCGCCAACGTGGCTCCTTTCGGAGTGACGCGATCTTGCCACGTGGCAGGCCCTGGTTGGCCGGGACTGCTGACGTGGCTGCTGACGTGGCTGCTGACGTGGCCCCCCCCTTTTCTCTTTTTTTTTTTTTTTTTTTTTTTTCCTCCTCCTTTCCGGGTGCTACAACTCTCCCCCCCATAAAGAAATTTGGTCCCCAAATTTGCCTCATTACTCTTGATCAAACAGATGAGGATATTGGGCCCTAAATTCTGATTCCAGCTCCCAAGTCGCCTCCCTAGGCGTGTGGTTCTGCCACAAGACTTTTACAAATGATATTTCCCGGTTATGGAGTATTCTGCTTTCTCGGTCCGTGATACTGACCGGTACTTCTTCATAAGACAAGTCCTCTCGGAGTGAAAGCGGTTCATGAGCCACGACATGAGAAGGGTCCGGATTGTACTTGCGCAGCATAGATACATGAAACACATTGTGAACCCGGGAGAGCTCAGGGGGCAGTGCAAGTCTGTAGGCAGTGGTACCAATCTTGTCTAAGATTTCAAAGGGTCCAATGTATCTGGGGTTTAATTTTCCCCTTCTGCCGAACCTACTAATTCCCTTGAAGGGGGTGACTTTAAGAAACACCCGGTCACCTTTCTCAAAGGCCAGGTCTCTCCTCCGGGTATCAGCATAGCTCTTTTGCCTACTCTGAGCCGTCTGGATGTTCTTCTTGATCTTAACTATCTTGGACGTGGTTTCTTCCACCAAATCCGGGCCAAACAATCTTCTATCGCCCACTTCCTCCCAACAAATCGGTGACCTGCACGGACGACCGTATAGCGCCTCGTATGGGGC